>NC_141536.1:77133123-77288748 GCF_021556685.1 Rattus norvegicus | reverse complement strand
TGCTCAACCACCTCTCCAGACCCTAATTCTTTAAATAAATACAAAATTTAAAGGTGAGGAAGTTGGTGAGGTTGTTCAGTGAGTGGAGGCAGGCACTCGTCTCATGTGCCTAGCAGCCTGAATTAGATCCTCCAACCCCACATAAAGATGGGAAGATAGAACAACCCACCAAGTTGACCTGTACACTTAGGCTGTGGTGTGTATGTGCATACATACATGCCCCCCACACACACACATACATGCACACATACATACAAACACACATACATACACACACATACATGCACACACATGCCCACACACACATACACACACATACACAGACACACACACATACACACACATACATAGACACACACATACATGCACACACACATACATACATGCACACACATACATACACACACACATAATGAAAATGATGATAATAACAAAAAACTTTTGAGACAGTGACTTTCTGCATAGCCCTGGCTTTCCTGAAACTCACTCTGTAGACTGGGTTGGCCTCAAACTCACAGAGATCCACCTGCCTCTGTCTCCTGAGGTTAAAGGCAAAGGCCACATGCACAGCAACAACAACAACAACAACAAAAATTAAAGTTAAAAAATAAAAAAAAGGGGCTGGAGAGATGGCTCAGCGGTTAAGAGCACCCGACTGCTCTTCCAGAGGTCATGAGTTCAATTCCCAGCAACCACATGGTGGCTCACAACCATCTGTAAAGAGATCCGATGCCCTCTTCTGGTGTATCTGAAGACAGCTACAGTGTACTCATATATAATAAATAATAAATCTTTAAAAAAAATAAAAAATAAAAAAAATAAAAAAAAATAAAAAAAGAAAGAATAAGAGTTAAAGCCAGTGACGTTGGTCATAGGGAGGGTGATGATGCCATGGTTACTGGTCACCGGGAGGGTAGTGGTGTCATGATAGTATGAGTGGTAGTCTTAAAGAATGAAGAGGTGCCTGTCCCAGCCAGCAGCAGCTATGCCCCTCTCCAAGCCACACTGAGGTTCCTTTTCCTTCCCCAGCACTTCCCGGAGCACCTGGACCACTTTGTGGAGAACATGGAGGACTTCTCCAATGACCTATTCAGCAGCTTCTTTGATGACCCTGTGCTGGATGAGAAGAGCCCTCTGCTGGACATGGAACTGGATTCCCCTGCTCCAGGCATCCAGGCTGAGCACAGCTACTCCCTGAGTGGGGATTCTGCACCCCAGAGCCCCCTTGTGCCTGTCAAAATGGAGGATACCACCCAAGGTAAGCTGGGCAAGTGCCCAAGAGGAAAGAGGTTTCTGGGGATGGGGAGGGGGCATCTGCAGCCTGAGACTCCCAGATCATCTGCCCACAAACCCCTTACCCCAGGGTGCAGCGCTGGTTAGATACTGGTGGTGGTCCCATAACCATGGGGCAGGTACATAGAGGAGAAGAGTAAACCGAGAGACAGGTAGATCCTAGAGGCTTGCTGGCCAGACAAGTTAACTGAAATAGGGAACTTTAGGTTCAGTGAGAGACTTTGCCTCAAACAATAATTTGGAGAGCAACAGAGCCAGTCATGTAACAGCCACCCCACCTCTGCCCCCCACAGGCACAAGCACACAGGAGCGGGTACCTGCAGCTGTGTACCCTCCCATCCACATCCACATCCACATCCACATCCACATCCACATCCACATCCACATCCACATCCACATCCACATCCACATCCACATCCACATCCACATCCACACACAGAAAACAAAATAAAGCCAGGCATGGTGATGCACACCTTGCATCCCAGCACTTGGGAGGCAGAGACAGTCAGATCTTAGTGAGTTAGAGGCCTGCTTGGGCTACACAGTGACTTCCAGGACAGCCAGGGCTACACAAAGAACCCTGTCTTGAAAACTAAAAAGGGGGCTGGGGATTTAGCTCAGTGGTTAGAGTGCTTACCTAGGAAGCGCAAGGCCCTGGGTTCGGTCCCCAGCTCCGAAAAAAAGAACCAAAAAAAAAAAAAAAGAAAGAAAGAAAACTAAAAAGGCGGAGGCAAGGAGGATGGTGAGTTTGAGGCCAGGACTGGCTACTTAACAAGCTCCAAGACAGTTTGGATTCCAGCATACACTCTACCTCAGAATAACCACGACCGTCATCATCGTGAACAGAGACAAGTGACAGAGACTCTCGACCCTCCCCATCTGTTCATACTGACACCCTCCAAAGTATCGCTTAAGAGCCCTATTCCCATTTTGGCTCCTGAAGTGGGGCTCAGTGAGGCAACCTCGCTTCTGCTTCCTGTCTTTGAAGCAAGCAGCCCTCTGCCTCAGAACTGCTCCTCAAAGGTCATCAGCAACTGAGACCCGCACTGTGCCCCACCTCGAACACCTCGAACCTCCCTCTAAGGAAGGGAGTCTCAGTCTTGTCGTTTTCATGGCTGGTGACCACAGACCTGTCTCTTTTAGATTTATTTAATTTTCTGTGTGTGGCTGTTTTGCTTACATGTATGTATGTTAACCACATACATGCAGAGCAGGGTGATAAATTCCCTGGAACTGGAATTGCAGACTGCCATGTGGGTGCAGGGAGTTGAACTCTGGATCCTGTGAAAGGGCAGCTAGTTCTCTTAACTACTGCATCATCTCTCCAGCCTGCAATCTGTCTCCTAACCTTGAGAAACCCCAGTACCTCCACCTGCCCTGTCTCTACGGTAGATACAGGTTCCTTGTGTCATTTGTGCTGCACAATGTCCAGGCGAGGAAGGAATACTCTGAAGATCCCCATTTGACCAGTAAAAAAGATCTCAGGAAAGGGCAGCTGTCCAATTCACACCACCAAATAGATAAGGATAGAGAGCTAGAGCCAGCCCCTGATTCTATCGCTGTCCCTCTGTCTACCAGCCTCCGGGGCCACAAAGGCTGCTGGGTTGAGACCTCAATAGGGTTAGATGTGCATCCTGGTATTCCCATCAGCTTATGGGTGTCTGTGTAGTCTTTAACCTTTCTGGACTTCTATTTCCTCAATTATAAAATGAAAATAGGGGCTGGAAAGAGGACTCCACAGTTAAGAGTACATATGCCTCTTATGGAGCACCTGAGTTCAGTTCCCAGCACGTGAGTAGGGCTGCACACCACTACCTGTGACCCCAGATTCAGGGAGACCCAGTGCCTCTGAAGGCACCTGCACTCACTCACGCACACACACACTACTTACACACAGAACTGCACATAGATATAGCCTAAAACGTTTTTTATTCTAAGGGGAAAGTCTTATTTTAAGATAAATATATATATATGGTTTTCAGCTCTGGGCCCAGCATGGAATATACACTCCTACTAATTCTAGGAGTGGTTAGAACAATGAGTGAGATTTGCTCGCCTTGCCTGCCAGAGGAACTGGCCTTAGGTGTGAGTTTCTGATCGTCCCTCTCTTCAGTGGGGAGACAGCGGTGCCTTCCTGGAATCGCTGTTAGCTCGTGAGCATTGTGCTCTCAGACCGTGCCATGCCGCCGTCTCTCCCAGAGTAGAAACTGGCCTTTGTCCTCCCTGCCAAGAAGGAAGGGACACCTTCTGGAGTTTTGGGAGGTCCTGTGGCTTGTGACTACTGAGGTCGCAGCTGTTCACCCCACTTCAGCAACTGCCAAGTTCCTGGACCTCTGTGAGGTCTCAGACCCCCAGCCTGGGAAGAGCAGGGACATGGCTCGGCCCCTCTCACCCCATGACAGATGATGACGGGCAGATGGATGACAGAGTTTCAATCCACCCTGCTGGCTGGCTCAGCAACTCCTCAGCTACCCCAAGTCTATTTTTAAAGCAATTTGTCTGTGGCCCTTTGAGGGGACAGCGTCCCAAAAGCCCACAGCTTGACCCTGTAATTTGGGAAGACTGTGGGTGTTCCTGGACTTGGGGGGCTGCCTGTGGCCCAGGACAGGGCTCTGCGGCTCCATGCTCATAGCAGGCCTCCGAGTCCCCTCTACCCAACCCTGGCAAGCTGACCTCCTGACTCCTGCCTTACTGCCTGCCCTAGAGTGGGCGATGCCCATTGCCCACCGGGAGCTGAGGCCTGCCAGCCCTGAAGCCCAGGTTAGGCCAAAAGACCTCCACCTTACATGACTACATGCTAGGAAGTGGACTCTGCCCTAGGAACACCTAAACATCCTTCCACCTGCATAAGCCCCTATCACTGAGTCTTCTAGAACTCACCCTTTGTTTCTAAGGTCACACTTGGTGGCCCAGTATCGATAAAGCCTTGGGTTCCATCCCAGTACCAGCATAAACTGGGCACTGTAAACCTAATGCTTGAGAGGTAGTGGTAAGGCAGGAGGATGAAGGTCAACAGGTTACCCTCAGCTGCATAGCAAGTCCAGAGCCAGCCTGGACTAGTTGAGACCTTGTCTTTAAAAAACAAAAACAAGGTTGGGGATTTAGCTCAGTGGTAGAGCGCTTGCCTAGCAAGCGCAAGGCCCTGGGTTCGGTCCCCAGCTCTGGAAAAAAGAAAAAAGAAGTAAAAAACAAAAACATCAAAAATCAATTATTTTCTTCCAAGTTCTCCCTTCTCTGTTCCCACTGCCCACCTTTGTTCTTCTCTCTCCTGTACCATTTACAGCCAGCCGCCCCTCCTCCCTGCCACCCCGTGTGCCTCCCTGCCCCGTCTTGTCAGACCTGGTCACAGAGATCCCCCCACCACATATTGCTGTTCTGTTTGCTCCTTTTACATAATTGGGCTTCACAACTCACGTTCAATCTAAAAGGATGAGCAGCCAGCAACTGAGCATCTCATAAGGAGGCTCCAGCCTATGAAAACATTGATCTGAGGGTACTCAGGGATGTTCCTGCCCTTCCTACAGTTCTGGGACATAAGACCAAACAAGAGAGTTGTTTTCCAATACACCGTCCTCAGCCACCCATCCCCATGGCTACCTTCCGAATCTTACCGCCTCCAGAACCTGCAGCCATCTAAACTTTGAAGGAAGGCACACGTGTACCACAGATCACCTGTGGAGGTCACAGGATTACTTTATGGAGTTTGCTCTCCCTCCTACTTTTACATGGTTTCCAGGCTCAAACTCAGGCATCAGACCTACACACTGAGCCGTCTCACGGGCTGTGATTTTTTTTTTCAGACATATTTTCAATCACAACTGTAACTTTCAGCTCACTACTAGGAAACCTCTGTGATCAGAAGTCTCTGGATCTCTTTCATCAGAGCAGGAGCTCCACTTAGCCAGCCCTCAGTCCATCTAAGCAGGAAGGGTTGGGTGGTCTAGAGCAGTTCACATCATGGTGTCTGGGAAGCAGTTGAAAGGGCCAGAGTTCTGTTTTGTAAATTCAGAACCCAAGGGCTGCAAAAGTGGCCGAGTGGTTAGGGGCCTGTGCTGCTCTGCGGAGGACTTGACTTGGATTCCACCCTCTCCGTGGCTCGCAGCCGTCTGTACCTCTGGCTTCAGGAGATCCAGGGCTCTCTTCTGGCCTCCTTAGGCATCTGCACACAAGCACGTGCGTGCGGACGCTCTTAATTATTTTTGGTAAAGATTTTATTTTATATGAGTGCACTGTTGCTGTCTTCAGACACCAGAAGAGGGCATCCGATTCCATTACAGATGGTTGTGAACCTCCATGTGGCTGCTGGGAATTGAACTCAGGACCTCTGGAAGAACAATCAGTGCTCTTAATCACTGAGCCTTCTCTCCAGCCCAGCACACTTTTTTTTTCTTTTCTTTTCTTTTTTTCGGAGCTGGGGACCGAACCCAGGGCCTTGCGCTTGCTAGGCAAGTGCTCTACCACTGAGCCAAATCCCCAACCCCAGCCCAGAACACTCTTAATTTTAACACAATAGAAACAAATCTAAAGTTATGAATCCTATCAGGGTACAGCCCCAGCACAGCTCCCAAGTCGATGCTACCTGCTAACCTTTCTGACTCCACCATCTCTGTCCCCAGGTGTTCTCACGCTGCTGAGCAGGGCAGTGTTTACTGAGTAATGATTACCGTGTTAACACTAGTTACTGATTAATGGACAGTCACTTCTCGCCAGGCGCTGTGCTAAGTGTTAACAAGCATTGTACTAGGAATTCTTGGAACCTCTCTATAGGTCTGTCCAATTCATTCCCCCTATTTTTTCTGTCCATGTGTGTTTCTATATGCATGTGTATGCACATGTTTGGGAAGGCCAAAGACAGATATCCGGTGACTTCCTCAATCATGCTTCCATTATTTTTTGAGACAGGGAGCCCACTGATTGGCTATCCTGGCTAGCCAAGCAAGTGTGGAAGGTGCTCCTGTGTCTACCCTTGCACCACTGGACTGATAGGCATACCCTGTTGTGCCCAGCTTTTTGTATGGGTGCTGGGGACCTGAACTAAGTCCTCGTTCTTACACAGCAAGCCCTTTCCAAACTGAGCCATCTCCTCAGCCCCACTTTCCTCATTTTATAGATAAAGAAGCTGAGACTCTGAGAGGGTAAGCAGCTTGCTGAAGGTCACACAGCAGGCCAGGAGAGGTCTAGATTCAGAGGCCAAGCCTGTTCAGTCAGTGTCTAAATACAAGGATGTTCATGCCTCTTCTGGTTCCAGCCCACCTATCTCACTTCACAAGAGTGGCCCGGGTTTGCTGCCAGCTTCCAGATGGGCATTCTGACATCATTCCTCAGTCCCAGGCACTCACCAGTAGGCAGTAGGTCAGAGCTTTGTGCTCCGGGAACCCCTGACCCTGAGTCTTTCACACTTCATCCCCCACCAGATATGGAACACGGAGCATGGGCACTGGGAAACAAACTGTGCTCCATTATGGTGAAGCAGGAGCAGAGCCCGGAGCTTCCGGTTGACCCCCTGGCTGCCTCCTCCGCCATGGCTGCTGCTACCATGGCCACCCCACCACTGCTGGGCCTCAGCCCCATCTCCAGGCTGCCCATCCCTCACCAGGTAAGCCTAGGGACTATTCACAGGGACTGAGGGAGGGAGGGAGACGGAGGGGAGAGGGAAGGCAGTCACACCCAATGTCCTGGACTGCTCCATGCTGGGAACTTAGGTAGCTGAGGAACTTCTGCCTCCCATACTGACCACCCCTTCCCCATCCTCCAGCAGACACAGATAACAGTGCCCTCCATGCACGCTGGGCCCTCCCTGCATCAGAGAAAGCTTGCAAGGTGCCAGGCAGGGTTGAGGGGTAGTGAAGGTTATATGAATGGGAGATACCCCAGGATACTTCCTTTCCCTTTGAGTTCCAGGATTTAGAGAAAGGTCAACATGTCAATGCAAAAAGAAAAAGAAAAAAAAAAGAAAGAAAAAAGGAGTTGCATCTTAATTAGTTTGTATTTAGATTAATAAACCACGCTCGTGAGAATCCCTGCCTCCACTTCTGGAGTGCATAGGTAACAGCTACAAATCCAAGACCCTTCCAGGAACGAGGCTCAGATCACTGGCTTCTGGGAGAGGCTTTGCTGGGCCAGGTTTGTTTCCTTACTGTGCTCTGGGCATTTTGCCATCTCTTTTTACTTCAGCTTCCTTCTTTGTCAAGTAGGTGCAAGTCACGCGGCCTAAAATCCTATAGTTTAAAAAAATAAACACTAGGGAACGTGAGATGGCTCAGCGGCTAAGAGCACTGGCTGCTCTTCCAGGGGTCCTGAGTTCAAATCCCAGCAACCACAGGGTGGCTCACAACCATCTATATAAGGGGATCTGATGCCCTCTTCTGGCCAGTAGATGTATATGCAGCAGAGCACTCATACATTAAATAAATAGAATTTAAAAAATAAAAGTAAATAAGTACTAATCTCTAGCCTGGGAGTTTGCTGGCCACCCAGGTTACCTCTTCAGAGTAGGTGGGCATAAGGAAGAAAGGCCACCCTTCCCTGTCCTCAAGGTCAAGGACTAATGACCAGCTTGATCCCCAGAGACTCTAGATCGAGTGCGGCCAAAATCAGAAGGAAGAAGGGGCTGCAGTAGAAAATGAAACAGGATTCTGGGATTAAGCCCTAAATCATGCAGCTGAGCTTGGCCTGTCAGACCCTAGAGCGGAGGACTCCCATTCTGCCAGTGTAGGACACAGAAGACAGGCTGTAACTACCTGAACCCCCAAAGGGCTGCCACCACTCCACACTCCCCTCAGGTCCCCTCAGGTCCCATAGTGCTGCCATTGAGCTGAGTGAAGACCAGGGAATGGCCAAGTTCCTGGACCCCTCTGCTGGCAGCAGACCCAGTGGGGAGAGACAGTCCCAAGAGCCATGCTTTCTCATAGACCACCACTTACATGCATGCTGGTGAAATCCACATGTACAAAACCACACATGTTCCTGAAGCCATAACTAGAACATCACTTTGGAATTTAAATACTTTTTAAAGAATGTACATCTGATTGTACCCAGGCCTAACTTGACGCCCCTCAAGGGTTCTCACTGCTGCAAGCTTCCTGGACTGGGCTCCACTCCCATTTGTAACCCAGGATCCACATGACCTTTCAGCTCCGGCAGCTTTCTTTGAGCTGTGGCCAATTAATTCCTCCTGAACTATTGATCCCATTCATCCAACAGCTACAGTGGGACTAACATGACCTCCTGTGCTCATGGCAACCACATACCAAGGCCTACATGGCTTTCACAGCGAAGGGTCAGCCTCTACCTGGAAGGTGGCACGGCCCTGGATACCGTAGGAACTCTCCCTTCCTGAGACTCAGTTCAGACCTACAGTGTGCAGCCACCATTCTCTCTGATCTTCGCTGTTGTATGGCTTTCCCAAGATGAGGACTTGCCTCTCTGTTCTTGCTGAACTGATCCCAGAACTCCTGAGGCCAGCCATTCCTCTATGCAGGGCAAACCTCCAGCCTAAGGGAGGGAAGAGAGTGAACGCTTGATGGGGATTGTCCCAGGGGCAGGTGATTGAGAAGATGAATCTGTCTCTTCCTCAGGCCCCAGGAGAAATGACTCAGCTGCCAGTGATCAAAGCAGAGCCCCCGGAAATGAGCCAGTTTCTCAAAGTGACACAAGGTAAGTGTGTACATGAGAGAGACTCCTGATCATGGACAGACAGACGGCATCCTACTCCCTCCATCTAGACCACCCCTGTTCTTCAAAACTCCGGCTTCCCCCCAAATGCTCTCACCTTCTCAATCTCTCGCTCCTTGTCTATCACATCCCCTCTCCTTCTTCCATTTCTTCTGGCCTCCTTCCATCCACTCCACAGCGGAAAACACACTTTATAGCCACCACACGTCTTTTCTTCCATCCATATACCCATCCATCCACCCCCTACTCAACTGTTATTTATTTATTTTTTTAAAGATTTATTTATTTATTATATATAAGTACACTGTAGCTGTCTTCAGATACACCAGAAGAGGGCATCGGATCTCTTTACAGATGGTTGTGAGCCACCATGTGGTTGCTGGGAATTGAACTCATGACCTCTGGAAGAGCAGTCGGGTGCTCTTAACCACTGAGCCATCTCTCCAGCCCTTTTTTTTTTTTTTTTTTTTTGGTTCTTTTTTTTCAGAGCTGGGGACCGAACCCAGGGCCTTGCGCTTCCTAGGCAAGCGCTCTACCACTGAGCTAAATCCCCAGCCTCAACTGTTATTTTTTATTTTTATTAATTTTTATTTATATAAGTACACTGTAGTTGTCCTCAGACACACCAGAAGAGGGCACCAGATCTCATTACAGATGGTTGTGAGCCACCATGTGGATGCTGGGATTTGAACTCAGGACCTCTGGGAGAGCAGTCAGTGCTCTAAACCATGAGCCATCTCTCCAGCCCTCCCCTACTCAACTATTTACCCATTCACCCACTTACCCATTCACCCACTGTCCATCCATCATCCATCCATCCACCCATCTTTCTATCCATCTATCACCTGTCCATTCATCAATGAATCTGTCACTCCACCACACATCCACTCATTACCACTCACCCTATTACCCTGAGACTGGACCCATACTGTTGACTCAGAGAAAGGAAATGGAAGGACATTGGTCAGCCTGAGCCCCATGGGTCTGGTTTGACCTTAGTCCCCTCTGGACTTACAGAACTGGGACTTTAGAAACCTGAATCCTGTGGGTAGGGAAGCTTGCAGCCCAGAGGCTCCTCCCCAAGGTGGCAGGGGAATTCCTCTGCCCCAGCAGAGATAAGTCTGTCTTAGTCAGGGTTTTACTGCTGTGAATAGACACCATAACCAACACAACTTTTATAAGAACAACATTTAATTGGGGCCGGCTTACAGGATCAGAGGTTCAGTCCATTATCATCAAGGCAGGAGCATTGCAGCATCCAGGCAGGCATGGTGCAGGGGGGGCTGAGAGGCCTACATCTTCATCCGAAGACCTCTAGGAGATTGACTTTCAGGCAGCTAGGAAGAGGGTCTTAAACCTATGCTCACAGTGACACACCTACTCCAGCAAGGCCACACCCATTCCAACAGGGCCATGGCTCCTAATAGTGCCACTCCCTGGGCCAAGCATATATAACCCATCACAGAGGTAGCACTCAGTGAACATCCTTGTGGGTGCCAGGTGTCTTTTTAACACGGCATCTGATATTCCAGCGCAGGTCAAGGGCCTCTCGGTACATTTTCTGCAGTGACAGGGCTGGTCCAGCCTGTGTTCGGCGTTCTCATGATGTTAGAGCAGAGATGGAGTACAGCCCTACTAACCCAGTCCTCTACTTTTTGCAGAGGACCTCGTACAGATGCCTCCAACACCCCCCAGCAGCCATGGCAGTGACAGTGACGGCTCCCAGAGTCCCCGCTCTCTTCCCCCCTCCAGCCCTGTCCGGCCCATGGCCCGCTCCTCCACGGCCATTTCCACCTCTCCGCTCCTCACTGCCCCTCACGTAAGCACCTAGGGATGGGCTGACCCCAGAGGTGAGGTAATGAGTAGGTTCACCCAGTTCCCTGACCAGTGAAGAGGGTCAGGGAGCCCCAAGTCTGATACTTATCCCACCAGATTCAGGGAGGTGCCCGTTTGACAGGTAAGGGGCGTGTTTCAATTCTGCCTCAAGATGAATAGAAATCAAAGGAAAGAGACAAGGTCCAATAGGGCCTAGATGAAACACTGGTATGGAACCAAGATGAGAATCTGACCTTCCTGAGCCCTGGCGAGTAACCTAGGCTATATCCAAGGAGCACTTCTGGGGAGCAAAATGGAGGAGACTCTGAACCCTGAGGAGGTCATGGTTCCTCCTAATTGGAACTGTGGGAAAGGACCTGAGGTGGGTGCTGTCTAGGGGACCCTAGGTAAATGAACTTTGAGACTTGATTCTAGGTTAGGATAGATGAAGGGTCCTCCCAAAACCATTGTAACACTTGACACACGTTACTGGACCTAACTCAGATTCCTCCCCTTTTCCAAGGAGGAAACCGGGGTCAGAGAGTTGAATATGTAGAGAGTACACAGTAGTGCTCGAGTTTGAACCCAGAATTGTCTGCTTTCTTCAGAAACTGCAGGGGACATCAGGGCCACTGCTCTTGACAGAAGAGGAGAAGCGAACTTTGATCGCCGAGGGTTATCCCATCCCCACCAAACTCCCCCTCACCAAGGCTGAGGAGAAGGCCCTGAAGAGAGTGCGCAGGAAAATTAAGAACAAGGTAAGACTGGAGCCATCCTTACCCTAGGACTATGGGGACATTTCCACTGAAGGGAGCCCCTGCCCTCTGGTGATGTCAGCTTTGAAATTGGGGATGCCTAGGAAGGGGATACATGGCCATGGTAACCCCTCTTTTGGAACTTCCTCCTCAGATATCTGCCCAGGAGAGCCGCCGCAAAAAGAAGGAGTATGTGGAGTGTCTAGAGAAGAAGTAAGTGTCATGTTAAGGCCGGGACCCCAGCCAGAGGCCTGGCTGCAGCAGTGGGATGGCTGTGGGACACATGAGCCTGTGGGGACTCCCTGAGCCTGCGTCTGCTTGCCCTTCCAGGGTGGAGACATATACATCAGAGAACAATGAACTGTGGAAGAAGGTGGAAACCCTAGAGACTGCCAACAGGTGAGTGGTACCCTGTGTCCCACCTGCCCGCTAAAGGCAGCAGCTGGCTCTGGGAGGCAGGAGAGAAAAGAGATACCCCAAAGTGTACCCCACAACCTGGGAGCTCAGATGTCCTGCCAGTCCCTGGCTTCCCGGGTGTCCCTGACTGCACATAACTCTAGACTCCTGACAGGCCGGTAAGATGCTCGAGGAAGACTACAGGGCAGAAACTTTCCAGGTGTGCTCCTCAGCCTCCGCGTTGCCTCCCAGCTTGTGAGAAATGTGTGTTCTCTCTTCCCAGTCACGATCGTGCATGCCTTTCATTCTAGCACTCGGGAGGCAAACGAAGCAGTAAGTTCAAGGCCAGCCTGGGGTACCTACCTAGGGAGCTCCAGGTTAGGCAGGACAGCACAGATAGGCTCTGCCTCAAACAAAGAGAAAGAGAGAGAAAGATGTGCTTCTCAGACCCAGAGCCAGGTCTATTGAGTCATTTACTGCAGAGGTGGGGACCAGCAACCTGTAGATTTTATTTTGTTTTGAGAGACCCTCATAAAATCCAGGCTGGCTTCAGACTTGCTAAGTAGCTGAGGAAAGCCTAGGACTCCTGATTTCTCTACCTCTTCCTCCTAAGTAGTAGGGCTCAGGCGTGTGTCCCTGCACCTGGCTGCCGCCAGCGTTGGTTGGTTGCTTTATGTGCATGACTGTTTTGCCTGTGTGTGTGTGTCTGTGCACCATGTGCATGCAATGCCCATGGAGGCCACAAGAGGGTGTTGGATCCCCTGAAACTAGAGCTCCAGATGGTTATAAGCTATGGATGCTGGGGACTGAACCCAGATCCTCTGGAAGAGTGGCCAGTGCTCCTTACCCTTGAGCCGTTCGTCAGCCACTGCAATCAATGCTTTAGTTATGTCCCTAGAGCAGGTCCCACACTACTAAATCTGATAGCCAGAACCTTTGCTACTCAAAGCCAGTTCCCCATACGGCCTGAGAACTCGTGAGAAATCAGAAATTTCAGGACTTTTCTAAGATTGCTGGGCCAGAACGTGCGTGCGTGCGTGCGTGCGTGCGTGCGTGCGTGCGTGCGTGCGTGCGTGCACACAGCAGAGTTAAGACACTGGATGTTCTTCACCTTATCATTTGAAACAGGATCTTTCTCTGAATCTGACACTCACCGGTTGGCTGACTAGGCTGGATCTGTGTCCCGTGTCCACTGCCCCCTCCCCCAACACACCAGAGTTAGAGCAACCACACGCAGCCTACCTGCCTACCTTCCTTCTTTCTTTCCTTCCTTTCTCTTTCTTTTTTCTTTTTCTTCTTTTTTTTTTTAAGACAGGGTCTTTCTATTATATAGCTGTGGCAGTCCTGGAAGTTACTAATTCAGACCAGGGTGGCCTCGAACTCACAGAGATCCAGCCACCTCTGCATCCTGAGTGCTGGCATTAAAGGCGTGTGCCACCCTGCCCGGTTCGTGCCTGGCTTTTTTACATGGGTGTTGGGGTTCCAAATTCAGATCCTCATGCTGGGTCAATAGCACTGTACCTGCTAAGCCATCAATCCAGCTCCCAAACTGCATTTTGACAATGCCCTGGATGCCGCCATTGCGTTGAGTCTGAGAAACATTAGTTTCAGGAAACCAGCCTGGGATCTGGCTTGTAGCATCAAACCACAGATTTGGGCTCTGGGTTCTGGGTCCAGTCTGCTATTGTCTATGACTCTACTGTTTCTGGCCAGGCTCTCTGAGCCTCAATATTCTTGGTGACGGTGATGTGACACCAGCACTGGCTAACAGGACTGGTGTGAGGCTCTATAAGATATAGCAACCCAGGGGTTGGGGATTTAGCTCAATGGTAGAGCGCTTGCCTAGCAAGCGCAAGGCCCTGGGTTCGGTCCCCAGCTCCAAAAAAAAAAGAAGAAAAGAAGAAAAAAAAAAGACATAGCAACCCAAACCAACACAGACAACCCAAACCAACACGGCCTGTGGCATTAAAGAACGCCTGCTTGTTGATTTCGCCCCGTTGATAATACTGTTGATTCTAGATAGTGCCCTGAGCTATGAAGCCACACTGTTTTCTAGGAGTAAGTACAATAACACAAACAACAGTATCTAGTGGAATCCTAACACAAGACACTGTCTCCTAGCCATGCTGAGGATTGAACCTAGGACCTTGTACACACCACAAACACCTTCCACTATGCTAGGCTCCCTTTTTGTCTGTTTGCATTTTTTGTAAGTTTTTAGTTAAGTTTATTTATTGAGCGTGTGTGTGTGTGTGTGTGTGTGTGTGTGTGTGTGTGTGCGCGCGCGCGCACCATGTTCCTGTGCAGGCTAGATGGCAAATTACAGTAGTCAGTTCTCCCTTTCCACCCTGTAGGTACCAGGGATGGGACTTGGGCTAGCAGGCTTGCTGACAAGTACCTGTAGGCGCTAAGCCATCTCACTGCCCCTGTTACTCTCGAAACTGTTCTCACGTAGCCAGGTTGACCATAAACTCATTATGTGGCTGAAGCTATCCTTGGACTCCTGATTCTCCTTCCCCTCTGACGGCCTGGCCCAATGCAAGGCTTCTTCTAAGTATGCACCACCTAGCCTAACCCGAGCGTCCACTTTTTGGAAACAGGGTTTTTCTGATTGTAGCTCAGTCCTGAACTCGCTATGTATCCAGGCATCCATATTTTCTCCTTTCCGTTCTCAGACCCAGCTTCTCAGGCAGGAATCAGGGTAGGGGCGGAGCCTTCAAACTTCACCTCGCTACCCTTAAAAAAATCTGTTTTAAGACTATTCCGCCACCTGCTGTCCACTTCGGGAACTGCATAACACACACAGCTGGGTGGAGAAGTGCAGTATTAACTGTTAACAAGTGTGTGTTCCCAAAGGATTCCGTGCTGGGTAGTACCTAGTTCTTGCCTTCAGTTAGCAACTGAGACTACCATGGAAGCCCACAAATAAAGCTAACGTGTTACAGGTGTTGTGGTAATGGTAAAACAGCTATAAATTAGCGTAAACAATGACCCATTTACTGACTGCACTCCACACCTCGCCAAGTGTCTTGTGGAATCAGGGTGCTGTGGGGTGCAAAAGAGGAGAGTCAATGTCTCTGTGACTGTACTGGATAGGAAAAAAATCCAGCATTTTCTGAGAAGAGTCAGGAGTAAGAGTTAGGCACCCCTAAGATTCTACAGGATGACCCAGCTTCCTACCATGAGGCAGGTCCCAAATAACCAAGCCAGGCTGCAGAAGGTGACCTTTTATATCTTGACTACAATGGGCACCAAAGAATGAAGACCCAGTCAGGAGCCAACCAAGGCTCCTCAGGAGGGGCCAGGATGCAGACATGGCTACTGTGCCTAAGCCCCCATGGTGACTCCTGTACCTTCCTTAGGACCCTGCTCCAGCAGCTGCAGAAACTCCAGACTCTGGTCACCAGCAAGATCTCCAGACCTTACAAGATGGCGGCCACACAGACTGGCACTTGCCTCATGGTAGGTGCTACTCTTTGCACAAAGCCACGGGGGGAAATGCTTCTTGAAGCTAGGACAGTGAGCAGAGCCTGAAGGGACCAGTGACCTGTCCAGGCCAGTTCTAACAGATGTGTGGTTGATGCCACTAAATCTAGTGAAAGGCGGGTCCTTGGGAAAGTGGCTTCTATAGATTCGAGGAGTGCGATTCTTCTTGGAATGGGTGATAGGGAGAAAGTAAAGAAGCCCCCCAGGGCCCCCAAGGCTAGGGGAGGGGGATACCTAGGACAGGCTCAGCCTCTGTGTGGCTCTCTTTCATTAGTCTGTTCTCCCGAGTAAACACAGAGGAGGGGCTGTCATTCTGAGGGCAGGGCCTCGCTGGAGCTCCCCCCATGTGATGTGGCCATGTGTCCTCCTCCCTAGTCACAGTTGCAACCCTCCTTTCCCCTTTCTTCCTTTCCTGACTTCCCTCCCCTGTGGGTGAGAACCACACAGAAGCCCTCACTCTGGTCTCCGGTACTCCCTGTCATGTTCCCTAGATTGGGTTGAAGGTGACTTGAAGCCTTTGTCTGCTTCTGAGACAGCAAGAGACCACACTTCCCAAAGGCAGCCCGCTCTGGGGAGGTGTTGGGGGGACGCACTGGGCCCTTTTCATCCAGTGGTTTGAGGTGAGGAGAGTTGGGGGCAGCCAGTCTTGTAGGCCTGCCCTGCCCCAGATCTGATGGCCACTCTGCCCACTACTAGGTGGCAGCCTTGTGCTTTGTTCTGGTGCTGGGCTCACTTGCGCCCTGCCTTCCTGCATTCTCTTCTGGCTCAAAGACTGTGAAAGAAGACCCCGTCGCAGCTGACAGTGTCTACGCAGCCAGTCAGAGTAAGTAGCTCTCTCAGTAGCCCCTCACAAACCCTGGGTGAGAGTCACTACAGAGGAGTCACGTCAGGCGCACCCTGGAGGCAGAGGCAGGTGGAGCTCTGTGAGTTCAAGACCAGACCGGTCTACTTGAGGACTTCCAGACCAGCCAGGGATACACGAATGTATCCAAAAAAGTTTGGAGGGCTGGAGAGATGGCTTGGCACAGGCTGCTCTTCCAGAGAACCCAGGTTTGATGCCTTAACCATCCATATGGTGGTTCACGGCCACCCGTAACTCCAGTCCCAGGGGATCAGATGCCCTATTCTAGTCACCAGGCACACGGGAAGTGCGTAGACACAACAGCAGGCAAAGCATCCGTACACATTAAAAATAAAAGTAGACATTTTAAAGAGATTGGGTTAGCATTATCTCATTCTGCAGATGGAGTAAGGGAACCCCAGTGAAGGTCTATGATCCTTCGATGTTAATTGTAGAATTGGGACCAGACCCTTTCATCTGTCTCTCTGAGGTCCTTTGACCCGACTTGGAGAGATCAGCCTCAGAGGGCAGTAGAGTGCTCTAGGTCTAATTTCCATGGATGAGTTCTGGGACAGCAAATGAGTGTCAGACCAGTCATTTCTGATGTGGTAGAGACTCCCTGACACAGTGTTAAGAAAGACTCTGAGGCACACAGGGCCTGCATCGGGTGTCCAGACTCTGCTGGGAGCGCCTACCCCTGGGGAGAGTGGTCGTTGTGATGTGGGTGACACCCCAGTGGAAGGTGCTGTGGTCCAGGTCAGAGTCAGTCACAGCTGGCACTGTCATTTGCTAGTTGTGTGAGCCATGGTTGATTTGGCTTGGGCTCTCCAAGGATTGGTTTCTGGAACCCAGAGGCTGCTGTCCTTACAGTGCAGTGGACACCTTGCCTTCTGGAATAGCTCCTGACAGGAGGGGACAGGCCATGAACAGCAAGGGAAGAGCCAGTGTAGGGAACAGCAAAGAACAGCATGGCTTTCAGAGGCAGAGGCCACTTCCGGCAAGGCCATGGAAGAACTTCATATGCCAGGAGCGTGAATCTTACGTGGCTGAAGAGAAAGAGGAAACAGATGAGAGGTCAGAGAGAGGGGAGAGCAGGGAGTGTGTGGGGAGGGAGGGGGGTGAGCAAGACGGAGAGCCTAGAAGAGGAGCTGGGAGGAGAACTAAGAGGAGAGGGGATTGGAAGCCACTCGGAGAGGGCTGTGATGGGGCGGTGGGACGGGCGGGGGCGAGCGTGGGGGCGGGGCATAGGCTCAGAGAACATCTATCAAGGCCAGAGGAGAGGAAGCCTACACAGAAGAGGAGGGGCTGTGCTAAAGTACAAAACACAGGGAGGGGGAGGGAGGGCATGAATGAACCTCTGGAGGGAGTGCAGCACAGGGCAGGGCAGAGGGCAAGTCTGAGGAAGGAGGTGGCTTGTTGAGCAGGCTAGTTTCCGGACTGCAGCTTCACACAATGCCAGGGGCCGCCTTTTCCATAGACTCTCATAGATTAAACCCTGCAGAGGAAGCTGTGAGGCAGGCAGCAGACTGGAGCCAGGAAGCCAGTTTATGGGGATCCTTGATGATGAGCTCTGGGAAGCGGGGCTTAAAACACCTCATTCCCTAGGCTTCATGTGAGGTTTATTTGCTTTAAGCTAGGGGCTTTATATAATGCCTGGCACAGGCGTCCATCTGACATGCATTGCTGTCCCCTTGACTTCCCAGAGGAACTAACCCAGAAAAGAAAAGAAAAAGGTTTCTTTAAGTCTCTCAGGAAGTTAAGTGTCATGGGAGGATTTGAACCCAGCTCTCAGAAGGTCCTGCCGGTGTGATCCCAGTTTCTCAGGTCAAAGCCAGAAGAGTATAGGTTTAAGGCCTACCCCAGCTACAAAATTAATCAACAGCCTGCCTGAGCAACTTAGTGAGACTCTGTCTCAATATAAACTAGAGAGGGAGAGGGAGAGGAGGAGGAGGGGGGGGAGAGAGAGAGAAAGAGGGGGAGGGGGACTGAGACTCTGTATCCTGGTGATAGTGTTTTGACCTAGCTTTCATGAAGCTCTGGGTTCAGTCCTTAGTACAAGGAGGGGGAATTCTAGTTTTCAGTAAGCATGCCATTACTGTCTTGATCAGAAGGGCTACTTTTCTTTTCCTGAGCTCATGATTTTACAAAACACAGTTTCAATCACTTGTACTATATTACTCATCGAATCCTTGCAGTTGGTTATACTATCCCCATTTTACAGATCAATAAACTGATGCTCAGCAAAATCAGAGCAGAGTGTGTGACTGACCTAAGATCACACAGCCAGGGATCCTCAAGGCTAGGAGTCAAGCCTGTAAGATGTCAGAGCCTAGCACATGAGGGAGGGAACTTGAGGAGAATCCATGGCTCACCCTGGTTTTGTCCCCAGTGCCTTCCCGAAGCCTGCTGTTTTATGATGATGGGGCAGGCTCCTGGGAAGATGGCCACCGAGGTGCTCTACTGCCTGTGGAGCCCCCAGAAGGCTGGGAGCTCAAACCCGGGGGACCAGCAGAGCCGAGGCCCCAGGACCACCTCCGACATGACCATGCGGACAGCATCCACGAGACAACCAAGTACTTGAGAGAGACCTGGCCAGAGGATACCGAGGACAATGGCGCCAGCCCCAATTTCTCCCACCCCAAGGAGTGGTTCCACGACAGGTTAGCAGAGGGACAGCCTCTTCCTTTCCAGGGTCCCAGGCTAGACCACCCTCAGCCACATCTTCCCAGGAGGAGGGGTCCCTGATCAAGTCCCGGCTCACAGCTGAATGACAGGTACATCAGGTACCTCAGGGCAGATTCATCCCTGGCTCTTCTCTTCCCAGGGATCTGGGCCCCAACACCACCATCAAACTCTCCTAGGCCACTCCGAGACCCAGGACACAGGACGGACACCCTGGCACCCAGAAGAGGCGTTCTCTTGCTCACTGACCCAGATCCAGCTCACACCCCTGCCCTGGGGCCCTCTGCCCCAGGAGAAAGGGTCTTTCTTCTCCCCAGCCCTCCAGCTTCCTGTAGTGCCTGGGGTCCCTCTATGTCCCCGGACACTTGGACTGCTCCCCTGGGCCGACCACTCTGTTCCCACTTTTTCCTCCCACAACTATCCGTCCTCCTCCAATCAACCACTCACTGGGCCACCCCTGTTTCCTTTCCATAGTGACCAACGCAACCACTGTTCCTGGCCCCCTCATATACATACACACAAGCAGACATGCACACACAAACACACACCCCCACTTCCTACTGTACAGAGACCAAGAACAGAAATCGTTTGTAAATAATGAACCTTATTTTTTATTATTGCCGACCCCCTAAGATATTGTATTTTACAAATCTCCCTCCCGTCACCTCTCCCTTATTTTGTATTTTATGAAGTTAGTGCGGGCTTTGCTACCCCTTGGCCTGGGACAGAGGGACACCCCACCCTCACCAGGCCTCCCCGTGCCGCTGCCCAAGCTGCTGGGCCTTTTTAACTGCTCCTCCACCAGCTCAGCACACGCTTTAAGAAAGCAAAATTAAAAAAAAAAAAAAGATTCAGCATCAATCCTGACTCTGTGTGTTCTCTGTGAGGGGTCCAGGAGCGAGGTGGGGAGGTTTAGTTTATATTTTTGTGGGGGCAGGGGGTGAAGGGATGCCTGGGGAGAAAGCCTTTCTGTCTGGAGACATTTGTCCAGCTAGTCACCAAGTTTGGACTGGATAGCTCAATTACAATGCCTGGAACCACACTAAAACATTAAAAAACAAACAAACAAACACAGTTTGATGGAGTGTTATACATCTGTTAAGCTCAGCCAAGATGGGAGACAGAAACAGGAGAAGCTCATGGAAGCTCAGGTTGCAGGCCTACAGCCTGCAGCAGAGACAAGATGGAGGGCACTGACCGCCGCAGTGAAGCACTGTGGAGGCAAAGGCAGGCAGCCCCTGAGTCAAAGCCAGACTAGTCTACATTTCAAGTTCCAGGTCAACCAAGGCTATACAGTGAGACTCTGTCTTAAGAGAATTAAAAGGGGCTGGAGAGATGGCTCAGTGGTTAAGAGCGCCGACTGCTCTTCCAGAAGTCCTGAGTTCAATTCCCAGCAACCACATGGTGGCTCACGACCATCTGTAATGGGATCTGATGCCCTCTTCTGGTGTGTCTGAAGACAGCAACAATATATTCACATATATAAAATAAATACATCTTTAAAAGAGAGAGAGAGGGGGCTGGGGATTTAGCTCAGTGGTAGAGCGCTTACCTAGGAAGCGCAAGGCCCTGGGTTCGGTCCCCAGCTCCGAAAAAAAAGAACGGGGGGGGGGGGGGGGAAGAGAGAGAGAGAGAGAGGATAAAAAGGGAGTGGGGTTGGAGAGATGGCTCAGCTGTTAAGAGAACTGACTGCCCTTCCAGAGGTCCAAGTTCAATTCCTAGCAACCACATGGTGGCTCACATCCATCTGTAATGAGATCAGATGCCCTTTTATATGTCTGAAGACAGCGACAGTGTACTCATATAAAATAAATAAATAAATAAATAAATATGTAAAGAGAAAAGGGGTTAGAAAGCAAGAACCTAACTCCTGAAAGTTGTCCTATGACCTCTACATGCACAATGTGCATGCAAACGCAGGGAGGGGGAGGAAGGGGAGGACAGGGAGGGAGGAGCATGGGGAGGATGAGGAGGGGGTTCCCAGCTGAGGGAACTCAGCAGAGCAGAGTCTTTGGTCTACAGACAGGAAAGGGAGGATAGAGCTGAACACCAGAGAAGATGGTGGTGGTGAGGAGGAGGAAGCAGAGGGAAGAGAGACAGAAAGAATGAGGAGAGGGAGATGAATCTAGAGACAATAGAGAAGACAGCTGTGCAGGGGTGCAGGACAGGTGGTGTGATGGTGGCCACAGCAGTGGTGCATGCCTTTAATCCCAGAACTTGGAAGCAGAGGCAGGCAGATCTCTGAGTTTGAGGCCAGCCTGCTCTACAGAGTGAGTTCCAGGACAGCCAGGGCTACACAGAGAAACCCTGTCTTGAAAAACCAAAAAAGAAAGAAGGGGGATGGGCAGCTCTAAGATAGAGTATCAGATGCCATGGAGATGAGAAGGCAGAGCAGGTCCCTGTGCCCTTGGGAGGAGCTCTACCCAGAGCAGCTGTGGCAGAGTGAGGTGGAGGTGAGAATGGGAGGGATGGAGCAAAGATGGTGGGGGGCAAGGTCAGGAGCAGTTCAGGCTGTTCTCCACACAATAGGAGACTGACTTGAAATTATTTCCAGGAGACAGATGACAGAGAGGAAACTGAAGGCACCACCAGGAGAGATGGTGATGGTGGTGGGTGGGAGCCAGAGAGCCAGGGGAGGGGTTCACTAAGGGCAGGCATTCTATGGGTAAGGAATTCGGGGATGGAAACTGAGGGAAATCCCAGTAATTGTGAGGCTTGGTCTAGGGCAACAGGGAGTTGAAATGAAGAGAAAAGGACAATTTCAGACAGCCCTGCAGACTAACAGGAGTCTCTCCCCTGACATGTGTGGTTCTGTGCTGAAACGGGCTCAGACAAACACAGTTCCTGAGAGTAAAGAACTTGAAATGAAATGTTCTCTCATTCCTCACTAACACCAAGAACTGTGAATAACCCAGTAGGAACTGAAACAGCCCTTAGCGAGCTCCTCCCCACTCTATAGGGCTGACACCCAGGCTTTGCTTCTGTGCTCAACCACTGAGCTGCATCCCCCTAAGGACACTGTGTGTGTGTGTGTGTGTGTGTGTGTGTGTGTGTGTGTGTGTGTGTGTTCTGAGATGGAGCCTTAATATGCAGGCCTGGCTGACCTGGAACTTACTACACAGGCCAGATCTCTGCCTCCTGATTGCTAGGACTAGAATGTGCACCACCACACTTAGCCAAGAAGGGTATTTTATAGATATAAAAACAAAACCAATGTCCAGGGCTGGAGAGATGGCTCAGTGGTTAAGACTCTGTATTGGTTTTGTAGAGGACCCAAGCTGGATTCCCACTTCTCCTGATTTCCACAGGCTCACGCACATGCACACACAGGCACACAGACAGACAGACAGACAGACAGACAGACAGACAGACAGACAGACAGACAGACCGGCACACATTCCCTGCTGGCCATTCCATTCAGCTAAATACCAATTCTGCTGTACGAATATGGAGAACTGGCTTCAGCCCATTTCCTAGTGTCCCTTTGTAGTCCCTCTTCCTCCTTATTCTATGACTGAACAAGAGACTTGATCCTCGGGGTTGGGGATTTAGCTCAGTGGTAGAGCGCTTGCCTAGCAAGCGCAAGGCCCTGGGTTCAGTCCCCAGCTCCGAGAAAAAAAAAAAAAAAAGAAGAGATTTGATCCTCAGGGCTTCCTGAAGCCCATGGGTAGCGCGTAGTCACCTGGGGTCAGCTCCCTATGGAGGTCCATCCAAGGTGTTTGCCCAGCCTGTGTGAGGATGTGGGGTCGATTTCCTCCCACGAGTCACTTCTTGGCAGTGCTTCCTCAGGGCCCTGTGTCCCTGCCTCTAAGGGGATGTATCTGCAGCAGTGGAGCAAGAGTTTCACGTTCTGTTGTCAGTTCTGGCAGCTTGATTTGCCACATCCCATGTGACAGCTTTTACAATGCAGTGATCCTGCTTGAGAGCCACAACAAACCTTTGTTAGCTAGAAACCAAAGCTCTGAAAACATGGCGAATGGCTGAAGATGAAGCCATGAGCCGAGCTAGGCCAGACAAGGCTCTAGATCCAGGAGGACCGGACCAGCCCCGGAACCACCTGACCAAAACGAACACCTATGTGATGTAGGTAAAAAGTACCTCGTGGGTTCCCCTGGGGTTGGAGGATGTAGGCCAGAGTCCTAGGCTCCAAATGAGCTCTAGTTACTTGGTCATCAGAGTGGCTAAGTACATGGTCTCTGCTATCTCCCTAATCTACTTAATGTTTCCAAGCCCCAGTGAGCTCCTCTGCAAAGTGGTACCCACCTTCCTGTTTGAGAAGTCAATGAAAGTTTGCCGGGAAAATGCTTCGCACCAGATCCATTATGCAGTAGACATTAGTAACTGTTTTCTAAGTGCTGTGGTAATGGGTGGGCTGGGGTCAGAGGAATGAGATGCAACTTCAATAGGCTGTGTGCAGAAGGTGGCAAGGCTGGGGGCTGGGGGGCCTTCAGTTTTTTTCTCTTCTTGGGAAGGAAGCCAAGTCATAGCTTAAAGATAATGCAGCCAGCAGCTGGCCCTAAGTAGGGACGTGTGAGGATGGTGGAATGACGGCTGCTTTAAAAAGCTCTAAGTGGGGAGAGCTCTGCAGGAAAGAGCTAAACAAAAAACCAACCTGGGAACCCAGCAGCTAGGCAGCTGCTGAGTGAATGTCAAACCCAGCCAGTACTACCATAATTCATGGTGTAGGAGGCACTCTGGGCCAGGGTACTTGGAAATCAAAGGCCTGGGTGCTGGAAGGGCAAGTTCAAGGGCAGCTGGGGTGCAGAGTGGGGGCTCCCCACATGCCAGGAGCACAGCTTCCCTAGAGCTCGGCTTTGAGGAGAAAGATCCTTTGTGGCCAAAGATGTTTAGCTTAATTCCCTTGCCCAGAAAGGGGCTTGCTGGGCCACTGAGAGGTCTGAAGCAAATGTTAGCAGACCTTTGCAGTTTGACAGCATGGAAAGAAGGGAGGGGCTGTCTCAGCAGTACAGCAGAGGGAAGAGGGACATGGGTGCTGGTACCAGAAGGCCTGGATTTAAATCCAAGTGCACTGCCACTCACCAGGAGCTATTTTGAGCAACTAAATCATTGAATATCATTTCTAAGTCGTCTGCAGCCTGGAGGAAGTGATAACATCTACCATGCAGGGATGTGGTTAGGGACAAAAGAGATGGTCACCACTGTTAGAGTGTGCAGGGGATGCCCAGAGACACCCAGGAATCTCTGCACTGGAACATTAAGAAGGGCTGCTGGGCATTTCAAAGGGTGGATGAGTGCAGTTTCCATATGAGAGCAGGGGGTAACCTGAGCAAAGGGGTAACCTGAGCAAAGGCATAGGACAGGACTACCTTGGTCAGGGTGAAGAACAGCAGAGAACCCCAAAGCAACCCGATGTCTGCCTATGTGAGTCTGATCCTCCTGCCTTCCCACGCTCACAGGCAATAGAAAAAGAAGACAAAGACTGCACTGGACGTCTGCTCAGAGGACAGGGAGGCTAGGAGGAAGCCACTCGGCTGGACAATTAGGAGAGCCATTATGGAAAAAAACGGGTTTTGTGTGTGTGTGTGTGTGTGTGTGTGTGTGTGTGTGTGTGTGTATTTGTTTTGTTTTGTTCATGACAGAGTTTCTTCGTGGCCCTGGCTGTCCTGGAACTTACAAGATTCTCCTGCCTCTGCCTCCTGTGTGCTGGGATTAAACATAGTCGAGGCCAATGACAAGCTGGGTAAGAAAGCTTTTGTGGGAGCTTTCGAATTTAAAATCTGTTTTGAGGGGAGGGATTCAGATAGAGGGGACAGCTAGATGATGCTGTGAAGAACTGGTACCAATTCCAGAGTAAGACTCAATTCAAGAATGTGTTCTTGGAAGGATCGGGATGCTGCGTGGGGCGCTGCAGAGGCGGTCCCCGGATGGCTATAACCCGAGGTCTAGCCAAGCCAGAGCCTCGTAGCTGAAGTGGGTACATCTTAGAAGAAATGGGTAGATGGGGCTGGGTGGTAGGATATGGGCCTTCAATTCCGGGCTAAAATAGGCCAAGAACGGCCATTAAATATTATATGGTAGGGGAACCTGTGCTCATAGGTAGACTTCACAAATAGACCAGTATCTGATATCTGCGGAGTCACCCAGGTCTCTGCAATGGTCCAATGAAACGTTCAGTTGCTGACCACCCCCAGGCCCAAGAAGAAATGGTACAAAGATAGATGTGAGCTGAAAAAGGCAGGAAACCCAAGGTGGACCCCGGAAGCATCAGTTCTTCCTTTTGGCCCTGGCCCTCCCTCTTGTAACAGCTTCTTCTGCCCTAGAAGATACTGATTTAGTGTTCTGGGATACCTCGAATCCAGCAACCTGGAGGATTCCTGGAAGACTGACCATCCCAGGGTTCAGAGCTATGACTTTACACACAACTCAGCTTGGTCCAGCTTGAGGCCTTGTCTTGAAAGCTCTAGTCCTGGAGACCATGTTCCCACAATCCTGAGGTGCCCCTAGGGATTGATGTAAGATGTTTCCTGTGCCCCTTCCCCAATCCAATTTGATCTCTAAATTCCCACAGCGCCGACAGGGTTAAAGCTGCCTCCTGTTACCGCCCCTGTCCCCCGCCCCCCTCACCTGCCTACAGCAGCAGCGAATGCCAAAGCCGGAAAACGCGGGACAGAAGGGGGCGGGGGTGCATCACTGCGGCTGAGTGACAGGTGGAGCGATGATTGGCAGGTGCCGCGCAGCCTATACCAGTACCCGCCAGGGGCACAGAGGTGGGCCAGGGAAAGGTCCTGCACCCTGGCCTGGAGCCCCCAGAGAGGTTGGTTGCCGTGGCCCGCTGCTCCGGGCTCGCTCTCCCGGGGCCCTGGGTCGATCAGGCAGGGCGAGGTGGCGTCCTCCCCTCGGACCCTACGGCTTGGCGAGTGTCTCTAAGGTGACACCCCGGTGCCTAGTGGCTGCGGCGACAGCTACAAGGCTCCGGCTTGGTTAGACCTCAGGCTCTGGCCGTCCGGGGATCGCCCCGGCAGCGCCCCACGCAGCATCCCGACCCTTCCAAGGACACAGTCTCCCCAGGGCTCCGGAGCATCCCTGCCGGCCTTTCTTAGGCGCGGCGCCCCGCAGCTCCCGGCCCCTGTCGTCTGGGCGCCGCGTCACGACGGACGTGCGGGACCCAGAGCCTCTTTGCTTGGTCCGGGCCCGGTGTCCCTGGCTTGGGCGCGCTCGAGACTGAACTTTGGCGGGTTCTCCAGCAGGCCTCGGGGCACGGAGCCGGGACGCAGAAGGATGGCTGAGGGACCGGGGGGAGGAGGACAGCGCGGGGACAGGGCAGCCAGCGGCCGGGCAGCGGAGGAGGAGGAGGTGGTGCGGCGGCGCTGCCGGCGCGGGGAGGAGGCCGAGGTCTTCCAGCCCAGGCCCGAGGGTCCCCGAAGTGTGGCTTCGGGACCTCTGGTAGAAGAGCGATTCAGTCAGATGCACCTTCGAAAGCAGGTGTCATACAGGTAAGGAGAATGGGGTCCGAGGGAGCGCGGCGCGGGGACCACCCCACGATCAGCACTGAACTAGCAGCGGTGTGTTCACGACGCGCCCACCTGCAGCTTGCCTGGCCCTGCTCTAAGGACTGGGGATTCAGAAGGGGTGCGTGGATAGCTTCCCTTCTCGAATATGAAAGTTCTATTCATCCAGCATCTAATTACTGAGTGTTAATTGTGTGCCTAGTGCTGTGTCTTTGTTCTAGGAGAAAGTCCTCACTAATCTCTGATGTGAGAGCACTGAGAAGTCTTCTGGCCTTTCTTCCAGAAGAAGCAGGGACACCCTGTGCACTGGGTCTCCCTCCTCTGTACCCTCCTGAAGGCTGCCCCTGTGCTAAGCACAGAGGTGCCTTCTGCCACAACAGCTGGGCCTACTGCCCAGAAAAGGGAAGGGCATGCCCACCAAGCACCCAGTATCACAGCAGGCCTACACTAGCATCCACAGTTGCAGACACCTCCCCTGCATTGCCCACACAACATTTTAAACCATCAACTGTCTAGGTAAGATCCCACTTCCCTGGTTCTGCCACTCTAGCTTAAAAGGTCCTCTGGCAGAAACCTCTGGAGTGGGCCCAAGAGGCCACTGCAATGACCTGGAGTGAGAGAGGGTGCTGTTCCTCACAAGGTGGTGCCCAGGTAAAAGAGAGGAGACGGACATCCTCACTTTCCCCTTCATCTTGCTTCCCCCACCAAGGCTTTGGCACAGAGTGACTTTCTTTGGAGGGTCTAATAGGGACATCTCCATGTGCCTCCCCATCCCTTAAAGCCATTAGCATGATGGGAGGAGACAAATTTCTTGTCTACTGGCAACCCACAAGGGGCTTGGGTGTGTCTGACACTGCCTTGGCTCTCCTTGGACTTTCTGGGAAGAAGGACCATAAAATCAGCCCAGCCCTGAGAGATGAAAGGGCCTTAATTGAGGAAGGATGGAGAAGGAACTTACCCACCATCCTGAAGTGGGGTGCGCAGAGGAAATGGGGATAGGGTTAGGCTCCCAAGGGCCCTACCTGCACTCTGGGAATCTTGAGCATGATCCATTACCAAGACCTTCCTGAGCTCTCCTCAGAAGAAAGCATCATCTGCCCAGGGCCTCTAGCTGAGACAGATGAGCTCCTGAAAGTGCCCCTGGGGGAAGAGCAGAACATTCAGAATCCTGGAAGAAACATTATTGATTGAGAGTCAGGAGACCTGGACAAAAGCCACATACTATGTTCCTTAGCTGTCAGGACTCCTACAAAGAGCACCATACCAAGATTTTTTCCTACATGCAAGTTAGGGAAATGTAGCGGCTGCTGCTGCTGGAAAGGAGGCCAGGATCAGGGAGAGGCTGGGAGAATAAGAAACAGAGCATCACTAAAGGATTGACAGATACGATGCTATGAGTACATGAACACACATAGGGTGTGAAGAGGCAGCAGTAAGGACTGAAATTCCCCCATGTAGAAGCTTTTCCACAGGCCAAAATGGACGTCCCTGACCATCAAAGATGCATAGTAACCAAGTAGGATCTCTTCTTCTGAGGATTGCACCAGGGCAGGACTGGACAGGATGAGGCCGTGCTGATTCCAGCCAGGCATCTACTCTTATCACCAGGACTGGGCAAGGCATTAAGGCAAGGAGAGTCCCTGGGTCTGGAAGAGAGGATGCAGTTCCGGGCCCTTTGAGCCTTCTGTGGTGGAGGAGGAGGAAGAGGCGGCAGTGGAACAGCCAAGTGACAGATCCTGAGAGGGAGGCCTGCTGACCTATGCTGCTGCTGTACTCTCTTCCAGGCTGTCCCAGGGCTGACAGGAGCCCAGGCCCACTGTGGCTCTTTCCCATCCTCTCTGCCTGTTACCTCCATAAAGCTCTGGCTCACAGCTAAACCTCCAGTCCTGCTGTGAGGAGTGGCTAAGAAAAGCAGTTGAAAGCCCTTCACGGAGAGAGAGAAAGGGCTTTCAGGCAGAAGTGCGGGGGCAATGAAATATGAGGGCGAGAGGGGATGCAAGCGGAAGCAGGACAGAGGCCAAGCTGTTTCTGACGCAAGTGAGGACCACAGGGGCTTTCAGCAGGACTGTAGAAGCTTCTAGGGAGGAGGGGCCTGCTGAGAAGTACCTCAGGACTCTTTCCAGGGCCATCAGAGGCTACAAAACAAAACAAGTTAGGATTTGAGAAGGATAGGCCCTTGTTTATGTTAAAAGGGACCTGGTTTCCAATAAATCCCACCGAAAAGGGCAGGACAGTATGTAGAGCCCTCGAGTTTCACATCTGTATCTGGACTGGGGAGAAGGTGTCCCAAGTGCCAGGAGGAGTCCTAACCAGTTACAGTTGGGTTCAAGAGACTTTTTGCAAAGATGACTTCCGCTAAGGAGACAGAGGGTATGAGGGATGCTGGGTTTGTTGTTTGTGAGCCACCGCCAGTGTTATGCCCAGGAGGTACCAGACTAGATCACCAGAGTAGGTCTTTTTAAATATACTTTTAAAAAGATTCTTTAAAAAAATTTTTGTGTGAGAGAGAAAGCCCACACACCAGGTGTGTACAGGATCCTAAACAGGCCAGAAGAGAAGGTCAGATGCCCTGAAACTGGAGTTACAGGTGGTTGTGAGCCACCATACACGTCCTGGGAACTGAACTTGGGTCTTATTCATGACCAGTACAGGCTCTTAATTGCCTAGCCATCGCTCTCCAGCCTCCTAAAGTGTGTCCTTAAGACTGGAGTTGTAGCTCAGTGACAAAGTGCTTGCATAGCATAGGTGGGACCCTAGGTTCGATCACTGGGTAAGATGTCAAGGAAAAAAAGTAAAATGGTTGTTTCTTAAACCCTTGGTCATCCTAGTCCAGGATGACCCAGGTTAGAGTCTAGATCTGGATCTGAAAACCTCTCCCATAATTCTGGTAGCTCATCTAATTTGAAAACCACTTGTTTCACCTATGGAAAAACCAAAGAGAAAGATTCTGGACTAAAGAGGGTAAAATGATCTTCTTTGCTGGGTGTGGCTAGCAGAGGTGTCCCTCCCTATACAGATTCTATCATGGCCCAGGAGTTCTGGCCCTGCCGACAGACACTGCCTGACATGGACTTATGGGGCTCACTCTTTTTCCTCCACAAAAGTAGGATCCTGTACAAGGCCAGACAGTAAATATTTTAGGCTTTGTAAGTCATGTGCTCCCTGTCAAAGCCATTCAGCCCTGCTAGTGTCACAAAAAGCAATTATAGGCAGCGTAGAGGAATGAGGATGCCTGGCTTCCTCTAAAGCTTCACTTCAGGACCCTGAACTTTACACTTCATGCCATCTCACTGTCACAGAATATCATTCTTTTGCTATTTCCTGTTTCTAGAAATGAGAAGCCATTCTTTGCGCACAGGACCTCTACACAATCAGGCAGTGGGTTATATGAGGCCCCGGAGCCGTGACCCGGTAGATGGGTTAGCACAAACATGCTGGAAGCACACTGATGGGGCCATCCACCTGGGCAGAGACGTACGGGGTGGCTTCTGCAATCCAAGAGAGACAGCAGTTTTCCACACACGTGCACATGGGCTTGGGGTCTCAGGGTCTGAGAGTTCCTGGAAACCAGCTCTGACCCTGACTGAGCCTGTGAAACTTTCACCTCTAACCCTGTTTCCTCATATGGAAAATGGGAACAATAGGACCCACTCGATAGTACTGCTTGAAGGATATTACAGACAAGGGGCACACCGTTCTTGACTCCAGGGAAAGTAGTCCACCGCCAGCTAGATCTTTCCCTAGAGTGGGACGGGTTAGGGAGGTCCAGGAAGGACAGTGGAAGCTGGCTCTTAGCAATGATAGTGGGAACTGAGGAGAGTAAAGCCAGCCAGAGACTGAGAGCAGGACTGAGCATATCCCAGCCCCCACTGCCCCCTTTCCCCTCCACCCTTCCAGGACGGCTAGTGGCGCCAGTTGGCAGGGAGGGTGCCCCCTGCGGCGGGCACGCAGCCGCGGCGGGGACACAGCTCCTCGAGGGAGGGGCACCTGATCCTACTCTCACTGCTGCTATTTACCAGAAGCTAAAAATAACCCTAGAGTGACAGGGAGATGGGGCCGATTTGTAATTTAAATAGCAACAGGATAAAGCAAGAAGCTTGCAAGAGATCACATTCTGTCCCGAATTAAAAATGCAAAAACCGGGGGCAGAGAACTGAGCTGGAGCAGGGGGGAGGGAGGAGACCGCTGCCAAAGGAAACCGGAAGCCGGGGGTCCGTCCATTTTCCTTCCTTGGCAAGAGCACGAGCCCAGGCCCTGACTGGGAACTCTTTCCTCCAGACGCAGGTTCACGCAGAAAGGGGAATGAAAGGCTCGCAGAATCGCAGAATCCAAAGGCGGGAATAAACTCATTCTAAGATCTTCTAGCAGCAGTTGGCAGCACAGAAGGGGCTTTTGCTAGAGGATGTCCCCAGCAGCTAGAATGCCGGATGGCATAAACCACTGAGTATGCCCAAGGTTGCCTGGAGGTAGCTGTGGCTTTCAGGAAGGTTCCCGGGCCTACGTCAGAAGTGAGGGCCAAAGAAGTTTTTGTCTGCCAGTACATTTTGGCAATAGGGCGTTCAAAAGAACCATAAAGGGCCAGGGCCCAAGGACAAGGGTCAATCCAGGCTAGGGAAACCTCTTTGGTGCTGTGGAAGGGAGTGGGGGAAGAAACTGGACTCTTGCAGGCGTTGTTTGAGATCCACAGATGATTGGGGAGGAAGGTATGCAGAGCAGGCTTAGTTGGAGTTCCCTGAAGGCCACTGACATGGACTCATGCGGTTCAGAGAAGTCAAGCAATTTCTTAAGATCACACAGCAGAAACTTATCTGATCTATTTCCTCCCAACGCCCTCCCCCTAACCTTACAGGCTTCCCAGGGCCTGGCCTTTCATCCTGGAGGGGTCTTTTCTTTGGGCTCCTCCATACTAAGTGCTGGTATCTGGGAAGGATAATGAGACATGGGACAGGGAGTGAGGGACTGAACGATTCTTTAAAATCTGAGTTCATGACTCTACCAGGGCGTGGGAGGAGTGCCAGGTACTTACCTGTCCTGCCCTAGGGGTTTGTAGAATCCAAACTGGGGCTAAAAGGGAGACTTTAGACCAGATCCTGCTGAACCAGAGGGAGAGCCTTCCAGGCACCCCTCTTACCTTCAGTGCAGGGATCCTAATGGAGGCAGAGTGTCTTCCAAATGAAGGCTGGAGCCACCTCCGACTGCTAAGCTGCCATGCTGGTACTGCATCCCCTGTCCCAATGGAAGACAGTCCTGCCTTTCCTCTGCTCAGACTCCTTTCTGCTCATAGCTTTCATAAAGCCACCTAGGAGGGGTTTCTTCAACTCCCATCTGTCACAGGAGCACCTACATCCTAACGCAGGTACACCTGTCCTCTCAGTGAGGATGGAGTCTCCCCTGGATTATGCAAGTATTTGGATCACAGGCCTCAGAGCTGGTGAGGGACTTAGACTTTAGAAAGCCAGGAGTGTGGGTTGGGGATTTAGCTCAGTGGTAGAGCGATTGCTTAGGAAGCGCAAGGCCCTGGGTTCGGTCCCCAGCTCCGAAAAAAAGAACCAAAAAAAAAAAAAAAAAAAGCCAGGAGTGGTGATCTGTGTAGACTCAGCCACTCTGGAAGCAGCAGCAAGAGATTCACTGAGTCTAGGTATTTGTGGCAGCAGTAGTCTGTGTGAACCAGCTGTATGAAGTAAGCTTGGCATTGTTAAGGTGGCCTCGGGGGTGTGGGTGACCACCAGGGCGCAGGGAACCACCAGGGATGGTGAACCAGCCCAAATCAGAAAGGGAAAAGTCATGACTCCTGTGCTGAACAGAACACTCACAGGTCCCAGGGCAGAGCTGTCATTCACACAGGCATGAGGAACTCAGTATGCTGGGGAGAGCCTACAATCTGTGCTGGGGAGGAGGAGACAGGGGGAGACTAGTGCCTAGTAGATGAGCTCTTTACCAACAAATCTAAACTCTCAGTCTAAGAAGCTCTCCCTCTACTCCACTCATCTAACGCTCAGCCCATCTGAACATCTATTAAAAAAAAAAAGAGAGAATCGCTAAGCTCCTGTTTTTGCACAATGAGCGACCCAGGGTTCAATAAGAAGAAAAGAGAATGTGTACAAATCTGATGACGCAAGGTGATTGGGAGCGAAGTGTCCAGGGTAAGACTGTGGGTGATAGGGTGCTAGTGTGCTGATCAGGACAGTGCTGACTGACCCTTGGCAGGTGCTGATTAAAACACTTGTCTTAGGGATGAATGAAAACCTGAAGATCGGGAACAAAGATTCCAATGAAACTGCCGAATCTAGAGGAGATCTTAGTAACGGTCTGGGTTGAGCGGAATTCCAAATCTTACCCTTTAATTCTAGTGCTTGGGAAGCTAGCTGAGGCAGGAGAGTTACTTGGGGTTTTGGGCCAGCTTGGGAAATATAGTAAGGTTGAGGTTACCGTGGGCTACAAACTGGGACCTTGTCACTCAGTACAGAGCTGAGGCTATAACTTACTGTGATAGATCGCTGGCATGCAAGGGAACCCAGGTTCAATCCCAGCAGTGCAAAAACAAATGCATAGGTATGTAAGGTTAGAGAGCTCGCTGGGTCCAACTTAAGGTTAATTAATGATCAGCACATAGCCTCACGACAAGGGTTGGAGTGTGAGCTAAAGACTCTCTTGTGAGCTCTCTACCCTTTCCTGGTTCCATTGCTTGGGTTGGGGCTCTGAGGGATGACGACTCCAACTGACAAGATTGAGAGGACCACCATGGCAGCAAGACAATGCATCTGGCAACATAGACAAATGAAAATCAGGGTTCAGGACCACAATTGGGAGAGCATGAAGAAATTGTTTATTGAGTATCTGCTACGAGAGCATATACTTGCATGATATAAGCTAAAGCATATACTTGCTTTCCACAGGGAAAGCCTGGACAAGAAGGCAAGGGAAGTCAGGACACAAGGAGCCTGAAGGTCGGACCGAGGAGGCAGGCTTGGCAGGTTTTGAGAGCAGAGGATGTCCAGGTCGTGGGTTGAATATTTGGTGGCCTGGTACATTTCTTTTCCCCAGCTCCCACTTGCTCATCCAGGCCACAGAAAGTAGAACGCCTCATCCTCAGGGGCTTCGGCAAAGCCCAGAATAATTTTCTTACCCAGATTGCTCTTCCTGTGTATACCTGGGTGGATTCTGAGGGCTCCCTAGCTCCCAAGTGCTGGAGTATGTCCTAGGAACAGCCAAGGGCATCCTCCCCAGCCCTGTACACCTGTCCCTCCCAGCCTTGTCCTCCCCTCCCAACCTGGATTGTAGAGCTGGCATTGACAGCTTTGTATCGTGTGAGCTCAATCAAAGTCACCCTGACCACAAAGTCAGAGTGAGCCTGCAACTCAAAGCCTCCAGCAGCCTGGCTTCCCCTCCAGGAGCACCATTTCCTGCTCTCTGCCTGTCCAGATGGAAAACAAGCCCAGCCCCATTTCCTCTGTTTAACTGCCCGAGCTACTTGCAGAAGGCCTGGGGGAGGAAGGCTGGGCCTTGGCACAGCCTCCTTGTAGAGTAGACCTTGGCCTAAAGTCTTGATAGGCCCACCACACAGAGCCCATCTTGAAGGATTCAGAGGTGACATGTTCAAGGGACAGCAGTTAGAAAAACGGATACAGAGCCTGACTTTGACCTCAAATCTTAGAAGGACAAGGGGACAAGGGATCTTGGACCCTGGGGTTAGATATGTGTGTGTGTGTGTGTGTGTGTGTGTGTGTGTGTGTGTGTGTTAAAAACCATTTTTGAGGGGTTTAATCTCAACGCAAGAAGATCTTAGACAAGTAAGATTAGAAGTTCTGTGCCTGTTTCCCAGTATAGAAGGAGGAAAACAGGGCTGGCAAGATGGCTCCGAGAGTAAGGATGCTTGCTGTAAGCCTAAGGGCCTGGGTTGGATGTTCAGGACCCACATGCCAGTAGGAGAGAACCAAGTCTTGCAAACAGTCCTCTGACCTCCACACATGGGGGCACAAGTAGACACCCACACACTCATATATATATATATATGCCATAACACAGAGAAATAAATGTAACTGGGGTGTGTGTGTGTGTGTTGTTGTTGTTTGTTTGTTTGTTTGTTTGTTTTTAAGACCACACCGTGCTATATAGCTCTGTCTGGTCTGGAACTTGCTATGCAGAGAAGGTTGGCCTTAGAGATCCACTTGCCTCAGTCTCCCAGGTGACAGAACTAAAGGCAGGCACCATGGTGCCTGACTTCATCTGTTTTATAACTTTAAAAGAGAAAAATAACAAGCTATACCTGATAGGGTCATTAAAGGATTCAATGAGGTAATTATATATGCAGTAAGGTTTCTGGCCCAGAAGTGCTTATTATACTGAGTATTAATTATTCAAGTTTTACATGCCTCAGGTAAGTTATTGAAAGCTACTATGCTCTAGTCAGGAGGAATACAAGAGTGAAGGCCAGCGGGGCACAGAGGGCTAGTAGCACTGTCAGCAGATGCTGTAGTGTTTGTCTTTGTGAACCGAATTGACACTGTTTCTATCCTCAAGAAATTCAGTCTGGCCGGAGTAACAAACACACACAACTAAAGAACTAATTATAAATGGTTAGAAAGTTTCCAGTTTCTCCCTAAGCTGCCTGAAGACTAAGGAGCAAGCTTGACCCTAACTAGTGTTTCTGAGCCCCTCACGGAAGCCTCAGACTCCATGACAGTTTGGCCTCAGATTTTTTTAGACCCTTCCAGCATCCTCCTGCCTCCCAGTTCTTTAGCCACACTGCCTCATCCGTGCTTGGAACTCATGCTTTACTGTTCTCTGCATCCACAATGCTATCCTCCAGATGGTCACATGGTCTGTTCACTCTCATGATTCATTTGAGTCCATCCTCAAATGTCACCTCCTTGCCAAATCCCCATGACTGCCACCTCCCCCCACCCCATTCATTTCGGCTTCCCCTTTCTCTCTTTTTAAAATAGCACATCTCATTGCCTAACAGGCATGGATTGTCTTTTCTGACTGTCTTCCGCTTCTAGGCTCTAGGTTCTGTGGAGGTACAACTTGCTTCCTCCACCCCTGCTCTAATCTAGTGCCCTAAGCATAAGTTGTACCAACCGGTATTTCCTAAATTGTCTATAACCCCTTTCACCTCTTATTTAATCCACTTACAACCCAATGAGTCCAAACTACAATTTGTTCTATAGATGAGAAAAACTGAGGCTCCCCAAAGCGCTCTGACAGAAGTAGTCACTGATTTATTGTTTATAACCACATCCCTAAAAATGTAAGGTATCTTTAGAAGATTTGTGGCCTGGTCCAGATCACACTGCTGGCAGATGGGAGAAACTGAACATGAGCTGGCGTCTTCTACCCTCTGCAATTTTCAGTACACCACCACCCTGTGTGGCTAGCTCTGTTGAAAGGTATGGTGCATACAAGATGCTAAGAGAGAGCTAGACACCGACAGGCTCTAGCCAGTCTGTGTACCTGGGACCAGTGTACCACAAGGTATGTCAGGAAGTGAGAGACCATTAGAGGACCAAGAGGTGAAATTCAGAGACTTTATTTGGAAAGTAAAGGCCTGGAGCTGGGGTGCAAATTCCAGCCCAGGCAGGTCTAGTGGGTGCCTGGCAGCTTTTGACTCCTGGAGTTGTCTCTTGATTGCTAGGCTGGGCTTGTCCCCACCTGCCCCTGCACTCTCTTGTAGCTGTGTGCCTTGCCAGTGTTCGGGCCCCAGTCCCAGTCAGCGGAAGGCGCCGAGAAGCCCTGTGGTCCTCGGCTTGAGCCTCCAGCCGGCCTCTAGCAGCAGTCCCCCCCTCAACCCCCCCCCACGTCAGGAAGTGCGGAAAGAGGAAGAGAGTTGCTGGGCAGGATGAGCGCACTGGGGGCTGGCCACAGCGCCGGGGGAGGCTGCGATGTGGCTGCTGCTGTGGGCCCCGCGAAGGTGCTGGGGACGAAAGAAGCCGAGCTGCCAGGGGCACTGAGGCAGATGTGGCGCTCCCGCTCCTGGGACGTGCCACAGATCCCAGCTGAGGTTCCCCAGACACAGTAGGTACAAGGGTGGCCTGGGATGGGCACAGAAACCTCATCCTTCTATGAACTTTCTATATAGTGTGGAAGAATGGCAGAAATGGGTTCACCCATCCATTTCCCAGTTATTCCATGGAGGCACAATCTAGAGAAGTTTGGAGGTAGCGCTGATGCTTCCAGGTTTGGGGTAATTTGATAGAAGGCTTCGCTCTGAGATTGAATTTGAGAGAGAACGGCAGGGGTTGTCAGGAGAAGAGCCCTCCCAGGACTGTAGTACACAATGTGGGAGTTTTCTCAAATCCACTTCAAGGACTGTGTAAACTCAATGGCATCTTCGAACTACCCCCTTCCCCTGCCCCCAGCTTTTCCCACTGAACTTGGTGATAACCACCCGATGACTTCCTCAAAGAAAACATGTGTACCCCCAGGAAGCCAGGGTCAGGCCCTCTTCCTATCCAGCTTGGTCCCCATTGCTGACTGGACATCTGAAGCCAGCTTCTCCAGGCCTTCTAGAAACTCAGTGTGTAAGAGAAAGTGCTGGGCTTCGGGGTGTTGACTGTTGCTTAGAACCACAGGCTTGTCCCTGGGTCACAGCCCTTTAGCTTTGACTATTTGTGGCAGGCAAGGCCTGGAAAACGGGCTGCCACAGCCCCAAAGGAAAGGGTGAGATTGAAGGCAACACAGGATGTGGTTTTCTAGAACCGAGGGCTAACTGAAACAGTAGGCATCAGGGTGGCATGATCTGGGGAGGAGGTGACCAGGGTCACTGACTTCCAGGTCTTCCTGGCACAGTCCTGCAGCATCTAGAGACCACCTGAGTTGTGGATTCCCAAATGTATGTGGATGGTATGTCACCTGGGTGACTTCTTGTTCCAAACTGGTCTCCCTTCTGGAGGAGAACGTTTGTCAAACATGAAGAATATTTCTGGATGTGTATGTGAAATATGAGGTCTTTGTAACCACTGCCCTCAGGGATATCTATGTGTAGGAGATATTGTCTTCTATATGGGTGTATATGTGAATGAGTGTGTAGGTTGTAACTGTTGTCCTTGTGTGTATTTGAATGTGTAGGAAGTACCATAGCTCATCCTTACAGCATAAGGATTCAAGGGAACATTGAACATTGTGCTGGGAAAATTTCCCTATGTTAGGAGTGGGTGAAGGGTTGAAGCCATTGTGAATAGCTGTAGAAGGATGACTGTGTCAGTGGAACATTGAAGTTCTTTGTGATTGTGTGAAGGTAATTGAATGGCTTTGGTGTCCTGAATGTGAGAGAAAAGTGTGAGTTTGATGACTGAGGATAATTCCATGTGAGGGGCGTGCCTGCTGTGTAGGGAGAACGCTGTGTGACTTTTGTCTGTGGGTGCACTTATGGATAGCCAAGGGGGTAAGGGTAGAGAGCGCATGAGTGGCTGAGTGGGCGCAAGAGAGCAATATATAACTTGTGGATGCGGGAGAAGTGGTGACAGCCGCCCTCGCGTGTTTGTACTTTGATCGTGTAGGTTGTTTGGTGGAGGAGGACATGGGGGGGGGGGGAGAATCATACATCTGGAAACAGCTTGAGCGGCTCGGGCCAGGAAGTCAGTCCCTTACAGGCAGGCTGGCCACGGAGCTGGAGGTGGTGCCCTCGTAAGTCCCGCCCCCAGGCAGCCTCGACGGGCTTGCGACAAGGTTTGAGACCGGCAGAGGGCGCCGTGGGGCGAGTGCGGCTGTGCGGCCGAGGGGGCGTGCTCGGCGGCGGGCGGGCAGGCAGAGGCCCGGCCAGCTATGCGGGGTCCTGCGGCCGCGGCTGTCGGCACTTCCTGGAGCGGAGGCTGCTTCCCCGGCACCTGGGAGTGGGTCGCGGGGACGCGCAGCACAGGGCGGGCGGAGCGCGCGCTCGCCATGAGCTTGGCGGGCGGTGCGGAGCCGGCGTGCTGAGCTCCGGCCGCCGGCCCGGCATGGGCGTCTCCCGCGAGCCCGCTGCCGGCCGGGGCTAGGGCCGGATGGAGCCGCGGGACCCCAGCCCCGAGGCCCGGAGCAGCGACTCGGAGTCGGCCTCCGCCTCGTCCAGCGGCTCCGAGCGCGACGCGGATCCGGAGCCGGACAAGGCTCCGCGGCGCTTAACCAAGAGGCGCTTCCCGGGGCTGCGGCTCTTTGGGCACAGGTGAGCCGGGCGGCGGCGGGACAGGCTGTCCCAGCGTGGGTATCCAAGCGCCAGGCACAGGCGGTCCGGGTGGTGCGCGCGCTGGCACCGGCTGGTAGTGCGCTTCGTCCTTAGTGCCTTGACAGGGTCAGCTCCTAACCCTCCTGCAGGGAGACAGAGTCAGCCCAACTCCTTGGCACCAGCAGTCAGGGACCCTACGACTGGTCACCACTGCTCTTTTGACAAGTCTCCCTGAGCCTCTAGTTACCAGCGTGGTGGGGGCGGTCATACAACCCTTCGTGCTTCTCTGGAACCTATTTGCCAACTACCACTGCTTGGCGTCTGCTGATTGTGGTCACTGTGATTTGCCACAGCACATGGTTGTCCCCAGGTCACTGATTAAATTACTCGATGTTTTAAACTTCTTGGGACTGTGGGTGTCAAGCGTTTTTGCTCTACTTTGCTCTTAGATAGCATGAAGATAGCCCCTTCTCCCTGTGCTAGACCACCATCTCTTCCCCACCTTCTTCCAGCTCTTGCTTTGGAAAGGGACGAAGTGGCCTGTACTTTTGAATCAGAGTTGGCTGTTCAAGCTTCCTCTTGCCCTTTCCCCAAGCACCCAAAACATCACCATATTGTACCTGTGACAGAGCTTTGACCATGACTGTGATGAAAAAACTTGAGGGAGGGTATGGAAAGACTGAGTGCAGGCAGTGTGCCCGCCTGTGCCTGCTGGGAAAGCCCTGGTATAAGGTGCCACCCAAGAGTATCCTACCTAGCTCCCTGATCTTTTTTTTTTTTCTTCCTCCTTTCTTTTTTCCTGTCTGACCTCTGAAATTTCTTTGGTGACTGAAGAGCTTGCAGCCAATCAGCTAAGAACCCTGGAGTTCTGATCGGACTCTGACCTCAAACTCTGCCCAGGGCCTCTCTCTCTTCGTTTTTGTGACTGTTTAAGGCTTTGCTGTCTTTGGCCCCTTTTGAGCTTTGCCTGGGCCCTTTCCAGGGTAGACTTACCTACTAATAACCTGTGTGGTTTTCCTCTGTTGTGTGGGTGGTGTGCCTGTGGTGCTGATCTATGCCCTCTGCCTGGTTCACCCCGCAAGGGCCCTGCTCTTTGCTCTTGCAGTGTGCTGCTAAGCACACACCACACCACACACAGGAGATCTGGATCCTGGCGCTGGCAGATGGAGCTCCGTGGGCTTTTGAGAAGCCACACGGGCTTCCAGATCTTATACAAGGGGGCAGGCAGTAACACTTCCAATACTTCTGTTACCCACAACCCTGCAAGATAGAGCAGTTTACACCCAGCTCTGCAGGATGTAGCCTCCAGTGTTCACAGGCTCCTGGGGGGAGGGAGGGGCACCCCAAAGGCTTCCTGTTGCTGCCCGAAGGGTACCTAGTGTTGAGTGCTTTTGACCTGAAGCTGCGCTCATTTTGAAGAGCACGGGTTTGTGGATGCAGGGATGAGCCTTGGGCATGTTCAACAGAGGATCGAGCAGAAGTGCTGAGTACCTTTATATAATTCTCTAAAATAAGCAGGATAGGTTCTATTTTTCCGTTTTTGTAGATGAAATAAACATACTGTCAGAGAACGGAGCCATGTGCCCAGAGTCACACAGCATGTAAGAGGCAGAGACGGCATTTGAACTCAGGTCGATCCAGTTCCAAAATCCATATCCCCTTCTCTCTACCAGGATCTCCAATATAACATCACAGAGGCCCAGGCGGCTGTAAGAGGGTAGATTCTTAGATCTTACCATCAGCATGTCCGCCTGCTCAGCTCTAGAAGTGAGCCTGAGTTTTTTCCTAGAGCTTCCCAGGTGATTCTGTGATAGCACACTGTCACAGGGCCCCTGGGGTGGGAGCATGCTCATCAAGGAGAGAGTGGAAGAATGGAAGAAGGCCTCTAGAAGCATGGGCGCAGCAGCTCGTGTTCTGTATGGGGTGGGGGGCAGTGGTGTTCTTTAAAAACTGAAGACTCTGGAACTTATGATGGGGAAAGGCTCCTCTGGCAGACTTGGGCCTTCAAGATCTGCGCCCATTGGTGCCAGGCCTCCTTTAACTTCGTTTGATGGTCAGGCGACAAGAGGAGCAGACATTTGGATTAGTGCCCCAGTCCAGGTTCTGTCCTTTTACCTGAGGCTGCTCATGTAGCCCCGCTGTGCTTTTTGGCACCTGGAAGTCCTCAGCTGAGACCGTCCCTCCATCTTTTCCTAGGCTCCGTGCTCATTTATAACACAGTTCTTGTTTCTCCTTGGACTTTCAACCTCTGCGTTCTACCACAGGCTTCTGCCACTTACACCTCGGGGCTGAGGGACCTCATAAGTGAACAGGCCAGAAGACAGGGTCACAGATGACACCAGATGAGTGTTGGCTCTGAGGCTGCGTTGAACTCTGTCCTTGGCTCAGGGGCAGAGTGTGTGAACAGTTACCAGTGTCTGCTGTGGGCTTGGCGGGGGCACATGTGTGCCATTTGTATCAGGTCAAGGAGAACCTTGTCCATGGTGTCTCCTTTCAAACCTACCCCTGCCCCATTCAACTGGCATCGCTGGGTGGGGTCTGGGGAGCAGTTTGCCCTGCTCTCTTTTTCAGTCCAGTGACACACAGTGCTGAGGCACGACTTCTCCCTTATAGATTCTTCCCCCCTCCAACTCTATCCCACCTCACTTCTTCATGGTGGGAACTGTCAGCCCCTTTCAGAGGAAAAAGGGGGAGAGAGGTATCAACTCTAACACACACACACACACACACACACACACACACACACACACACACACACACAAACACGTGCGCTCGTCATCTGGTTCTACCCTGAGTAGAGCAGGTGGAATCTTTACATACAGGTTTTCTGACCCTAAGGTTGGGCCAGCCTCCAGTGGGGACAGTTGCCTAGAACCAGCCCCATGGAGAGGGGACGGACTCACCCTCTGGCCTTTAGCCAACAGCCTGGTCCTGGGCAGGTCACTTAGATTGTGGATTGGCTGGTTTTGCACCCCAGGGGCATCATAAATTACCTGGCACCATACACATTTTGACAGAAGGAGCTTTGGTAGTCCAAGCCCCTGGGAGTCTGCCGTCTCTGTCCTTCATTAGTCTCAAAGTCATAAGCTCCCAGAGGGCAGGAGGCACACCTGTGGAGCGGGTTTGACACAATAGGTCTCATTTAGAAGCTGTGCCGCATAGTCCCGAAGACAAGGCTGGCAGAGGTGCCTGGAGCAGGATGAGCAGAAACAGCCCCAGCTTGGGGTGGTTTGCAGTGAATGGGGAGGGACACCTGGAGGGATGGCTCTCTTTCAGGGGTGAGAACCCCTGTCTGTGGCGCCAGGATGTCTGAGGGCAAAAGGAATCTGAGTGAATCAATTGTCTTGCTTAGGCTAATTCTGAGAATAGTCCAGGTGGCTGTAGAACCTTGGGTTCCTGCCAGCTTGGGGAAGAGGGACCTCAGTGGCTGAGCCGGGCACAACTGACTGTTCCCACTACAGCCTCGTGCCCAGGTACAGAGCTGGCTCAGGTTGGCAGGTGAAGGAAGAATTCTGGTCCCTGTCTACTGTCTATTGTTGCAGTTTCCGGCTTACTTGTCAGGGGCGGGAATGAACAGTTCCTCTCGTTTTGTCACCATAACAAAGGTCAAATCCCCACGTGTGGACTGACAAGGATTTGTACTTAATATAAGACAGTAGAGAGAGGGGGTCCTTTCAGTCAAGGACAGAGGAAGGACTCCCGTCAGTGCCCCCTTCCCCCCAGCAGAGAAAGCCTAGGCTTGGGAGCTGTGTCTGGAAAGGAAAGCAGCAGGCCTGTCTGCATCTTTCTGAAAGCCTTCTTAGGACTCTCCATGTTTCTCCGAGCAAAGAAGGGGAGGCTGATGGGCGGGTTGGCCAGCTCTGCAGCTTGGGCTGGTCCCTAAAACAAGTACTGGTACCTCTATCTAGCACAGAGGGCCAGAGGGCTACCAGGGAACCTGTCCTGCAGTATCACCGTGACAACAGCAGGGGGCCAAGGCTACCTTAGGGGAAGAACACTGGGCCGGGATTTTCTTCTAGCAGACCACTTGCACCTGCTGTGGGGAGACCTTAGCTGCCAGAGGGTGAGGTGATGGGGTGTGTTTCCTTATCACTTAGCTCCACCTTTCCCTGTCCCTGAAGATCAAGGCCCAGTGAAGTAGCCTGGGCTCAGCCAAGGTCTTACAGCCAGCCAGGGGCAAGTTCCTTTGTGCTACATCAGAGGACTCCACAGTCTCACCTGCATTCATCACTGGCACCCCCACCCTGTCTCCCACTTCCTTCCTGCGCTGTCAGCTCAGGGAGGGAATACTGTGTGCAGGAAGGTAAACTTACCATTAGGCCAGTGGTTCCCAGCTTGTGGGTTATGGCCTCCTTGGGGGTCAAATGACCTAAGTTGTTTGCTTAAGACCATCAGAAAGCAGGTATCTCCATAACGAGTCATAGCAACAGCAAGATTGCAGTTATGAAATCACTACAGCCACAAAAATGATTTTATGGTGGAGGTGCTGGGGTCACCACAGCATGGAGACTGCATTGAAGGGTCACAGCATTTGGAAGATTGAGAACCCCTGCTTGCTTGAGGCTCACAGCTACTTTCCTGGAGACATTCCTGGTGCTGTCACTCAGCCACTACCTGTGTGTTTCATGTGAGGCCCTGGATGCCCTTAGAGTATGAGCATCTTGTAGTATGCGTCCCCCAGCTCCTTGGATCTCAGCCCTGAGCCTAGCTGGCACGGGCTAGGTGGAAAGGGCTAGGCAGAGAGCTTAGACCAAACGCCTGCCCCCTCACCCTTGCCCCTATCTTAGCTAAGGGCATGCTGAGAGAACAGGTCTTCGTGGGACGAGAGCTGTGGTCCACAGAGGAAGGGTGGGTGGGAGAATTGAGCGCTCCTCCAGCCCCTCCCACACACCTGTGTTCAGGTGAATGATGCTTATCTCCCTTTCTGGCCACCACTGGCTACTCCAAGCTCATCGTCTGCCGGTTTCATAGACTCATCACAAGGATGACCTCGGTGGGTTTACTTCATTTTATGGATGAAACAGACCAAGGCTCATAAAGGTCATGAAGTTTGCCCTGGGACTCAGCCCAAAAATCTTTCCATAGCACCTGGTTATTAACACTTCCCTTCTTGTATTTCACACTAACCTGCAGAGCTCAGGAGGTCTTTGATTCTGTCTGGGTTTATCGAGAGAGTTGTACCTCACTAGGAAGTTGCCAGAGACACGTGAGATGCTCTGCCCCTAGAACGTGACCCCCTCTGGGTCCCTTCAGCAGGAGCAGACTGGCTGTAGAGATACTGTGCTGGGTAGGCAGCCTGAGGCTGGAAGACAGCCATCCTAGAGCTGGACGAGGAGAAGGGCACACCTATGACCTTTTATTAGGTGCCAGGGGAAGAATACTGGGAGATGAGTTAGAGGATCCTATGATAGCCTGGGGTCAGTGAGTGGCCTGTGTCCTGAGGAGGAGATTAGGCCTCACTCATACCCAGCCTCCTCTTTCCCTCTACTCGCAGAGACCTGCTCCCCCTCCTTCTGGCAGAGTGCCAGTACAGAGCTCCCACAGAGGCCTCTCCCCTGCCAGGGCTGAGCACCATCATAGCACATGCCAAAATAGCTGTCTGGGAGCCTGAGCCTGCACCACCCACGCCCCAGCATCTTGTGGGTTAACAGCTTGTCTGTCTCTCCACCCCCCTTCCCTAGCTTGCTGACATTTTACAGAGAAAGCCGGGGGTGGTTGTGAAAGGGGGCAAGTTGGTTCCTGCTCCTTAGCCCACATAGACAGCCCACTGATACAACCTGCTGCTGCCCACCCACCTCTGGAAGGCATCCTGGAGGCAAGTCCTGTTGTCTGACCTGGGAGAGCAAAGCTGAGGTCTGCCTGCTATGCCACACAATGAGTGACTCGTTGTTGAGACCAGACTGGGGAGACCCAAGACAACACTGGGCAGCTGGTCTCCCTCTCATGGCCTTTTTTAGTTTTTAGGGAGGATGGGAAAGATAGGGGTTAAGGCATCTATTGCCTAAACCTACCTTGAACTCATGGCAATCCTCCTGCCCTAGCCGTTGAGGGTTGAGATCAGAGTAAGCTACCATACCCTGCTCCTCTGGAGATCTTTTAAAGAGATTAAGACTTTTGTCGGCTGATGCTGGGGTCCATAGCAGATACTCATGCTTGCATAGTGGGCACTTTATGTTATCTCCCCAGATGCTGGATGGTTCTTACTTTGATATGAATGGTATGCCTTAGTTGAGCAGAGAGGTTCATGTATGTAATCTTAGCACTTTGGAGGCTGTGGCAGGGGGATGCTGAGTTTGAGGTTAGCCTGGGTTATGTGAGTTCTAGGCCAGGTTGGACTATATAGCCACACCCTATCTCAGAAAAAAAGGGGGGGGTAATCTGAGGGAGGGGTATTGTTTGTTTTAGTTTGGTTTTGAGGCAGAGTCTTGAACTAGAAACGGCCCTTCCCCTTAGGCTCCTTGGTGCCTGGACTCCAGGCGTGAGCTTATTAACCTTTTTAGGTTCTCCCTGTTGCTTGCAGTCACCAGAGATCCCTCGCGTATGCTGAGCTCCCTGAGTGTTCTTTTCCGCCAGTGCTCTGGCCCGTATATCTTGGCTGAGATAGATGTTACCGAATTGTCTTGCCAAGTGGTTCCCCTAATTTTTACGCCTCTGGAGGTATTTATTTCCTTTTCTGAAGCTCATTAAACTGAGGAAATGTTTACTGTGAACAAGCGCTCTCTTTCTAGCCTAAAGCAATCCCTAGAGCCCCCGGAGTCCAAGTTGTCAGACAAGGAGGTTGAGGCGAGGATAACTGAAGCCTCTTAGCCCGAGGCTATAGAGCTGGTCAGGGGCAGAACTCTAAACCCTTCCAAGGGCAAGGTGGCTGCTTGTGTTCTGGTAGAGTTCTTGCTTTAGCAGTAAGAAAAGCCCTGGGTACCAAGGGCTAAAGCCGCAAGATTGAAAAATGCAGACCACCAAGGCACTGCTTGGTTCTCCAGTTCTGATCTGCTCCTGTACCAGGGGTCTAATCAGTCCTCTGCCTCCCTCCTGAGTAGACCAGAGGCCCCATCTAAACAGTGGAATTGCAACCAGTGTATTTCCGGGGACATCAACAGAGCAGCAGTTTATTGGAGTTGGGCCACCACAGTTGATGTGGCTGGGTCAGAGGCTGGTATTGGCAATGTTTGGCAGCTTGATTATTGGCTATGCCAGGAACCCGTCTCTCAAGCAGCAGCTCTTCTCCTATGCCATCCTGGGTTTTGCCCCGTCAGAGGCCATGGGGCTCTTCTGATGGTCGCCTTCCTCATCCTCTTCGCTGTGTGAGCCATCCCTGCTATGCAGACTCCATGCCGGTTCTGGTGCTGGAGTGTGCTGGGCTTTACCATTAAACAACAATGTTTCTCTAAACCATTAAAAAAAGAAAGAAAAAAGAAAAGCCCCGTGTGGCATTCATTGGTGCCCTGGGACCAGGTGGGGATCTGGGAGCCAGAGGGCTGATTCTAAGGATACTAGTGAACATTAAATTTTGAATAGAAGTAAGGGGTCCATCTCCTAGCAGATAGGGGGATTGAAATTTGCTACAGGCACATGAGCAAGGGGGATGGGATTTAGGGGCATGGGTACAACAAAATAGCCACCCGGGGAGAGTGAGGGAAACATTAGCATTCCCATAGATTGTCAGTCTCAGGGCTGCCTGTAAGACTTATCTACCCAATGCTGGCAGTGGGGCCTGAGAAGTTGGTCAGCCAGCCTGAACCATCTGCTGTCAGCCTGACCAAGGCTAAGTAGGGACCATTCACTAGCCCTCTCTTCATTCTTCAGGCCATGTGCAACAAGAGGGGATGCAATTAGTAGTGATATAAGGTCCCAGGTCTGTGACCTCATAGGGCACGCAACCTAGCAGGTCAGTGCTGGTGGCCCAGAATAACCAGAAGAGGGCCTGAGTGTGGGAGCTGCTAAACTCCCCACCTCCCCCAGGAGAGGGTCCTGGGGAGAACTTTCTGGCAGAGCCAGTGTCTGAGCAAACTCTTACAAGATGAGAGGTTGAGTTCAGTCAACAGAGGGGACTGGTTTTCTTTATAGAGACTCCAGGTGGCAAGAATAGAGTCGTTTGTCCATGTGCCAAGTGGCACACACAGACTTGCCAGTGTGGAACTACTGGGCTTTCATTGAAGCTCTGCCACTTGTCACCGTAGTCCTTGGGCTAGCCCCTGAACTGCATTGTGCTCATTGGTACTGTGAGGACAGATAACAAGGATGAGCAGCACCAACTGGTAATTAAATCAGCATTAGTAGATAATATTTGCCTAAGCTGGGGTGGTAATGCTTGGGAGGTAGAGGCAGGAGGATCAGAAGTTCAAGGCCAACTTGTCTCAAATAAATAAATAATAACTAGCCAGCCAAGTGAAGCATGTGTTTGTTAACATATGAAAGTAGGAAAATGGGCCAGAGAGATGACTTAAGAGGTTAAAGACGCTTGCTGCCAAGCTGATGGCTTGAGTTCGATCCCCGGAATTGACATGGTAGAAGGAGAGAACCAACCCCTGAACATTGTCCTCTAACCTTTACGTGTGCGTTATGGCGTGATGATACACGTGAACCCACACATTCACGTGAGGGTTCATGTGTGCATGCAGACTGTCAGGCCCAGGACCTTCTCAGTTGCCAGCGAGTGCTCCCAAATAATTCTGGGGCAGCGGGGGGACTGAAGGGGGTCACCTGCAGGACTAGACTCCGAGGTGAACCCAAACATGAAGGAAGAAGCTGGGGACACTTGATCAAGGAGTTCAGCTAGGGCCCTGGCTGAGTACCCCAAGCTTTTGCAGCAGCTCTCCTCCCTAGCCACAGAGAATGTGTGGTGTGCAATGACTTCCCAACTCGGAAGGGGCCTCCAGGTGACACCCACCAGATCTCCCAAAGAGGAGAGGAAGATGGCCACCAAAACAAAAGCTGTTGTTGTGCCCAAACAAAGAGAAGTGGCCTGGGCCTGTGGCCAGCCCTTGGTGGGGTACCCAGGAGGAAGCACTTCCTATCCCTGAAAGCTAACCCCTCCCCCACGGAATTCCCTGTTCCTTCCTCCTGAGCTGATCTGAAGTAAACATAGCTCCCTGCCAGCCCTGTGCTGGACACACCACACCCACATATGCTCACCAGGCCCCAGCCCCCGGGAGCTGTCTGCTTGGTGGAAGAATAAGGCACAGGGACCTGAGAGAAAGAGGTATCCAGAGTTTCTTTGCTTGAAGAACCAGATGGGTGGTCAGCTGGAGTGAGTGGGTGTCTGGGCAGCTGTGAGCAGGTAGATGCTAGGTGTCGTGAGGAAGGGAAGGGAGACCCATGATCTAGGCAGAAGATTGTCAGGTGTAGAGGCATAGCACTGACATTTGGCTCCATTATAGTCTAGGATTACACCTGGGGAGTTAGTGCCAGTGTAGACTCCACATCTGCCAGGCTGTGAGAATTCCTGCTCAATCTATGGGTCTCTAACTGACCTGGTACTGCGGATGCTGTGGACAAAACCATTTTCATGGGAATAGTTTCTGAGCTGCTGTGGTGTGTGCCTATTCACTGTGCTGCCATCCTGGGAGGCAGAGATAGGAAACATTGACAGCCAGCAGGGCCCTACTATATACTAATGCTTCTTTAGGAAGAAAAGTTGAGAGGATTGGACTGAGGAGAAGGTTCAGTTAGAATGCTTACCTAACATTCCTAAAGCCTGGGATTTTATCCACAGTGCTCCACAAACCACATGTGATGGCACGGCTCCAATCCTAGCACTCAGAAGGTGGCTATCTATGTAGGGGCTTTGAGGACAGTCTGGGTGGGGGAGACAGACATTGAGGAGACTGAGACAGGAGAATAAAATATGGACCTGTGTGTGTATATGTGTAATTTGTGTGATGAAATAGTTTACCTGAGTCATTTTTGCTGCTAGCCCAACTGTAATGTGCTAAAACTCTGTGTACTCTGCTGATTGCTCCCTTCTTTCTTTCCTTTCTTTTGGTAGGGCTTCTACATAGCTCTGGCTGTTTTAACTCACTATGTAGACGAGGTCAGCCTCAAACTCCCAGAGATCCGTCAGCCTTTGTCTCCTGAGTGCTGGGATTAAAGGCATTGGCCACTACCTCAGACCAGTGGCACCTTTGGTACTGAGCAGCTGCTAGACAAACTAGTCAGACTCCAGGTGGCTAGCATACATTTTCCTAAATATGAATGAGGTGAGCCTGGCACTTCAAAAACAATATCAAATTTGTTTCTAACAAGAAGTCTGAGTTTGAGCAGAACTTAGAATTTTGGAAACTTTGTATCTACCTTCTGGTGGAGGGAGGAGCTTTACCGGACAGGAAACTGTTAGGAGCAATAGAAACAGCAAAAGTGATGATGAGCTTTTGATGTTCTGTGAGGAAATGTATCTACCTTTGGAAGATCAGTATAGCGCAGTTACACAGTATTCACCTCTGACTTGCACTTGCTGTTACAGAATGCAAGATAGCCCTGTAGCAGTGCAAGCCTGTGTCCCTAGCTGTTGAAGAGGCCAAGGTAGGTGTTCATGTGAACTCAGAAGTTCCAGACTAGCCTGAGCTACTTAATGAGACCCCATCTCAAAAACAGTCAACCCCATACCCCACAAAAGAAAATCAAAACTTTGCTAGGTAAAACTTCTGTTCATTGGTGGGGTTTGGTACCTTGTACTGGCCTTTAAGAAATAAGACTTGTCAGCCTGTCCTGGTGGCACACTGGTTTAATCCCCGCAGAGGTAGAGGCAGAGGCAGGCGGATCTTTGAGTTTGAGGCAAGCCTCATAGTGAGTTCCAAGACAGCCAGGGCTTTATATACATAGAAACCCTGTCTCGAAAGAAAGTAAAACAAAGAAAGACCACTGGTCATATTTTCTTGTGATGGCCTAGAATAAGTCATAGTTATCTGGAAACCTGGTAAACTGGTCTCCCTTTCCTAACTCCACACAAAGTAAGGCTTATTCTTTCATGTTCCTCCACCAGAGCAACCTACTATCTTGTGCAGGGACAGATGTTTCACAGGAACCAGCTGCTGCTAGAAAATCAGATATTAGGTTTGCAAAAACATAAAATGGGGTGGCATGATGGCTCAGCAGATAAAGGCACTTGCTTCTAAGTTGGACTGTTGAATTTGATCCCCAGGCTCACACGGAGGAAAGCTTTCTGACTTACATGTGTACTCTGTGGCACTGACACACACAAAACAAATGCAATAATGTTTTTAAGTTAAACTGTCTTTTCACTGATTTGTGTTTTATGCAATATTGCTTTCTCTGCTGCCCTCTCTGCCTGCCTGCCTGCCTGCCTGCCTGCCTGCCTGCCTGCCTTCCTTCCTTCCTTCCTTCCTTCCTTCCTTCCTTCCTTCCTTCCTTCCTTCCTAACTTTCCCTAGATGTGGTTTCTCTGTGTAGACCTGGCTGACCTGGAATTCACTATGTAGACTAGGTTGGCCTTGAACTCAAAGGTCCACCTACCTATACCTTCTGAATGATTAATGCTCTTAAATTTAGATTCTATTTGGTTAAATCTTAGGACCTATCACCTGCTCCCCAGACAAAATTCTTCTAGGAGTTTTAGAAATTATTATTTCTGAAAAATGGGAAGTGCTTCTGGACTCAGGACATTTGATAGCAACCATTTCCTAGGGAGCAATGGCAGGAACATGAGCTTGGGAGGGTGGGGGGAGGGGTGTTGGCAGGTGTCATACCAGCTGGTCTCCCCTAAATAGTCTTCAACTGGCATGGACCCAGGCAGCTTAGAAAGGCTTCTGACCCCCTTGACAGGGCCAGAAGAGCCAGGCTCTGGAGTCCCAGCACAGCTACTCCTAAGGCAGGAGTCACGGACTCCCAGGAGCCTCGGGTGCACCATCTGTTCAGCAGGGACAGTAAGCCTCCCGCACAGGGGAATTACCAACCTCCTGGCTAATAATGCTGGTGAGAAAAGGCTGTCTAAGTTGTGAAACACTCAATAGATAATTATTTTTGCGGTTGTTTTGTCTGGAACCAGTGTGCTTAGCTGTCCAAGACCCCATAAAACCTGTCCCATGGACATAGGAGGACAGTGATTGTCTCCTTTTCCTTAACAGGGGGGCCGCTCCTGCCCTTCTATATACCTTGTCTCCCTCATGCAGACACTGTGTGGGCTGGCCTGATACTGAAGGAAAGAGTGTATTGATGGCTGTCACTGGGCCTGGCTTAGGACGCAGGGAGAGAGGTGCCAGGAGGCCAGGCTTCAGTGCCTGTTCTTGTGCACCGCCCACCCTCCCACCCACTGCCTGCCGCCTGCCTGCTATAGGGCCAGGAGCCACCACTGGGAGAGGAAGTGCAGTCGGTTACCAATTGGGCTATTTTCATAACGGTTGTCTCCAGCTTGAGGGAGGGTAGTGAGGGGGAGGGGGCAGAGACACAGCCACTGCAGCCAGCTCTCCAAACTAGGACTTGCTCTGCAGAGTCCGCAATCCAAGCAAACTGGAGCAAGAGCGGAGGCGCCTGGGACCCCAGTCCCCACCTGCTTGTCCACCTCTTGCCTGCTGCCTTGCCTTCCAGATCAGGTCAAAGGGGAGGGGGGGTCCCCTCTCTTCCTTACCTCCTGTTCCCTTCTTTGACTGTCTGGGTGGATTTGGGGAGGGTAGATCAGGGCAGACCCAGGCACCACCATCTCTAGATAAGGGCTTTCCTTGCCAGCCCTCCGTCAGTCTGATGGGAGAGGAACAGGGCCTGATGGGCCCCCCATGCCCAGGCTGACACCCTGAAAGAAACACTTGGCTCTCTGATGGCTCTCTTACCCTTCAGCCCTGGCCCACCCATTCACCTGCATGTTGTCCTCGTTGTGTTTGGAGCAGAGTCTCTTTAGTGAGGAGACTTGGTGAAGTCCACTTCCTGCCTGACCGCCCAGGCTAGCCTAGATGAGCTGGCTGCCTTCTCAGCTCTCCTCTCTTCCCCTGACCCCTGGGGCTGTGGGAGTCAGGCAGCCAGGGCTGGCTTCTGACAAGCAGTCCCTCTGACGGGCCAGGCGGGCCCTCCTGGAACTGCGAGAGTACAGGTGCCCTACCCCAGGCCAGCCTTCATGGAACAGAGGCCTGTAGAATCCACCCTTCCCATGGCGTGAAGTAGCCACTGTGGCAGGACCCCACTGGTGTCCTATGCAGGTCCCTCTGGAGACGGAGGAGCTCCTGAGGACCAGCCTATTGCCAGGTGCAGAGGGCACTCCTCAGGAGAGGCAGACACCCAGGTGGCATGGCTATGGGGGCTTTGTTCCTCATGTGGTGAGTGGTGGCCACCCTGGGCACTCCCGCTTCCTTTTCTGGGTTCCCACCCCTGCTGTGGGCAGAGACAAACCTCAGGAGGTGGCATGACCACAGGCCCTGCGGTCCTACCATGTCCCAGGTCTGCCAAGTGGCATCAAGTGCTTTCTGTGCATCGTGGCAGTGGAATGCCCACCTCATGCCAGTCTTGGGTGTTGGTGAGCCGTCTTACACATGGGAACGCTGATGGGATGGCTAGTTGACCTGCTGAGGGTGTGGTGGTAGACGCTAGGTCCCGAAGTGCTTGCCTCCTTGCTTCCTTATTCACAGACATGTCTCACGTAGCCCAGGCTGACATTGAGCTTGCTGCACTGTCCAGGACGGCCTTGCCTCCTGCCTCTGCCACCTAAGTGCTAGGGATGACAAGGTCACAGCACTGTGCCAGGGTTGTCATAGCACTGTTTTCCCCCTGCTTGTAGGCAGTCAGCATCAAGAGTGAGGCAGCCTGGCTAGGAGAACAGGGGCCCTTCCTAGCAGGTGGCTGAGGAAGCACATGACAGGGCCTGTCTCACTCATGCCATCCCCCATCTCCCATAGACCCTGTCCTCATCAGGCTCCTGGGGGCCAGCAGGAGATTAATGTGGCCCTCTGAGGCATTTTTATATTGTCCCCCTTGAGTGTGGCTGGCTTCCCCAGACAAACCCAGGAAGCCTAGGAAGTAGCCATTTTGCTGTGCTGCTGGTGTGAAAGCTTTCTGGGGCCTCCCCCATGACCTTTGCGTGTACGGTGTGGTGTGTAGAGGTGTTGAGGGATGGAGGGAGAAGAGGTGACCACTCAGAAGAACCATGGGGGAGCTGCAGGCCCAAACGGCTTCTTTTGTTTGCCTGCCTTTTAGTTGAATTAGTTAATTAAGATGTCTCACCGTGTGGCCTTGACTGTCTTGGTCAACCTCAGAGTCACAGACCCACACACCTCTGCTTCTGAAGTACTGGGACTAAAGGGGTGCCCACCGCACCGAGCTTTTTTTCCCCTTTTGTATTTCTTCTTAAAACAGTTGGTATATACACTGTAGCCCAGGCTGGTCTAGAATTCACTCTGTAGCCTTGGTTGGCTTCACACGTACATCAATCTTCCTGTCTTGGCTTTCCAAGTGCTGGGGTAGTAGGCATGAACTGCCCAGAGAAGCCTCAGCAGAGATAGGAAGTGAGGAGTCAGGCAGTCTCTGCCAGCAGACCAGTGTTTCTATGGAGATGAGCTGAACAGGAAGCATGGGACCAGCAGGAGGGGGCAATGGGAGCCCAGTGGTGTTGGGGTGTTAGTATCCCTCAGGAGAACTTGCTGTAAGATGTTAACTAGTCCTAACAGTCTTCTTAGATAAACAGGGAAGCTGAGGCAGGCCTGTGGTGCATGGCCATTTGCACTGGGTTGGCCTTGCGCTGCACTGGGAGAGGAGACTGGTTACAGGTGTGCCTTGGAGCTTCCAGCAGTGTGTGGGTCCTGAAGTTGTGCATGTAAGCTGCCATATGTCCTAACAAGGGCTGCTTCCTTCTTGTCTTGTCATGCAGGTCTAGGACAGCAGGGAGGGCCCAGCCTTTACCACTGACCAGAGAGCATAGCACCACTTCCCCCACACTAACTGTGGCCTTTTGTTTTCTGGGTGACACTAGCTAGCATCAGGCAGCGTGATGGTCTGGGTGACTAATCTCCTCCAGGCTAGGCAGCTGTCACAGTGGCCTGAGCAGACTGCTGGGGAGAGCTGACACCCTAGGGGGGAGCTGGCAAGCGAGTGCCCTGGCACAGCAGGCAGCTAGGCCTGCAAGTTCCTCTTTCTGGGACAGAAAATGGACCCTAACTCAAATGGCCTAGGCTGGCTGGCTGTGTGACCCCCGGCTTCTCTTGCCACTTTCTTATAGTGGAGCTGTGGTCCTGCCTCCCTCAGAGGACTCTCTGGTAGGGGCGGTGAGATGGTGGAGGGCTCATCCATGATCTGGCACAGAGTAACACTGATGGGTGTTAATACTGTGGGCCCTTTCTCTAACTGTCTCCCCTCCATCCAGGGTCCAACATCTGCTCCACACTCTCTGCCTGTGGGCTTTGTGTTTGCTACTCTTGTGCCTTAGCCTCCTCATCTGGTGTTCTCTCTCTCTCTCTCTCTCTCTCTCTCTCTCTCTCCCTCTTTCCCCCCATCTCTGTCTCCCCTCCACCCCCATATCTGTTATCTGTGTCTGTCTCCCTCTCTTTTTCTCCTCTCCCATCCTCTGTGTGTGTGTGTGTGTGTGTGTGTGTGTGTGTGTGTGTGTGTGGTGTGTGGTGTGTGGTGTGTGGTGTGTGGTGTGTGTGGTATATGTGTGTGTATGTGTGTGTGTGCGCGTGTGTGTGTATGTGTGTGTGTATGTGTGTGTGGTATGTGTGTGTGTGTAGGTGTATGTGTGGTGTGTGTGTGTGTGTTGTGTGGTGTGTGTGTGTGGTGTGTGTGTGTGGTGTGTGTGTGTGTGTGTGTGCGTGTGTACATAGTGGATCCCATAAATGAAAGCTGGATGAAGTGAGCCCTCTTTTGCCAGTGTCTGCTCTTCTGTCTCTGGAACTCACCTCCTGTCCAGTCTCCATGTTGCTTTCCTAGCACAGCTACCCCCTGCACGGATTGCAGGAACTCTGTTCCCTGGACTCCCTTCTTTCTCTACTTCGCCCTATACTGGCTCTAACGCCACCTGCCAAGAGTAGATGGAAGGCTTAGAGCAGGCGCTGCACATATCAGGTGGACCTGCTGCGAGGCCGTCCTCTCAGACCGCCCTTCCTCTTGCTGAGTGCTCTGGGCTTCAGCCAGGCCTCAGTGGGCAGAATTGTGTGTCATCCGGCAGTTCTCGTCCATGGCTGTGACTTGGGCCTCCTTGGCTGCTCTTTGGAGCTATCACCCTCAGCCGGCTGGGGGCTTCCTGCCATTCCTCAAGAGGTGTGAGCACAGAAGCTTGATCCAGTGGCCTGGGAAGGAGGAAGGCTAGACCAGGGAGTCGGTAAAAGGAATAGGCGTCTAGATGGCGTGCATGGCCCAGTACACACCAAGGATAGCGATGCTGGTCCCTGCTTTCTGCAGGAGGCAGTATGGGCCATCTCAAGCATAGACTTGTGAGCCTGGGGATAGTGTGGTGCACTGGGTCCTCCACAGGAAAGCTAAGGGATTTGGGGACCTCACACCTTGGATAGCCACACTCCAATCTTTGGAATGGTGAGGCAGTACCAGAAAGTTCTTAGGGATGTGTGTACAAGGCATCTAGCTTCAGCGTTTTCTTAGCCCAAACCCCTTACTGCATCCCCCACCTAAGACAATAACGCTCTTGGGGGCAGGGCATGCATTCCCAACTCTCTGAAAGTCAGCTCTCCCAGTGACTGAGCACAAGGTTGGGGCTGAGTACAGGGATTGTATCAGGACTCAGAGCCTTCCGAGAGAGCCCACGTTTATTGTCTTTGCTTAGTTGCACTGTATCCCAGGAGAGGAACCCAACCTGTTCATGTAGGGGCAAAAGGAAGGCCAGGTGAGAGGGAAATGCCTAGAGCCCTGTAGTCTACCCTGGCAGAGCCTGGCTCCCACATTACCTTTTGTTTCTATTCCTGGCACAGCAGATGAAGCCCCTTAGGCTCAGGTCTCAGTTGTTTCTAGTCTGGGTAGGGAAAGCCTCATTTCCTGAAAACTGGGGTAGCATCTAGGGAATGCTAGCTGAGAACAGTGTTTGCTCTCTATCCAGTAACTGTGAGCCTGGGCTCCCCTGCTCTCCCTGGTACCTTCAAGTTCTTTTCACGGAGGCCAGAGTGTCCTCATCCTTAACATCTCTGTGCCCCTTCTTTGCCTATGGGCTTCAGCTTGGCCCAGCTCCTGACACTTGCAGTCTGTATGCTCAACAGCCCCTGGCATGGAGACCTTCTTTAGGAAGCATTTCCAGCGAAAGGCACCAGGCCCTGGAGAGAGGCAGCGGAGGTCCAGTGGCATGGGGCTGCCCACAGGCAAAGCTCGGCGCCGCTCCCCTGCAGGGCAGGCCTCGTCTTCACTGGCCCAGAGGCGCCGCTCCAGTGCACAGCTCCAGGGCTGTTTTCCCAGCTGCGGGGTGGGCACAAGAGGTGCCAGCCGCAGGCGCTCCAGCACTGCACCCCCTACCTGCAATCCCCGCTTCATGGTGGATGTGGTGCCAACCCTACAGCCTGCCACTGTTGGGGCCCAGCTTCTGGGTGCACCCCTGCTGTTGGCTGGGCTCATGAGCATGAAGGAGGAGGAGGAAGGGGCCCAGGAGGGAGACGAGACAGCTGAGGTATCAAGTGATGCCAAGCCAGGTACCAGGACCACGCCCTTCTCACACCAGGGCTCCTGGCCATTGCTTCCCATGCCTCGCTGCCTGCGCCGAGCCTCCTCATACCTGCTCCCTGCTGATGTGGAGTGTGGCCATACTCTTTGGGGCCTGCATGGCCACTATCGTCGCCTCAGCCAGCGGTGGCCCTCAGGCCAGCACCCTGGTCTTGGAGGCCGAAGCCCAAGAGTCTCGGGCGCTGCAGCAGGTCCCATGATCCCAGCCCGGGTGCGCCCGCTGTCTCGCAGACGCCAGGTAGCTCTAAGGCGGAAGTCAGCTGGACCCCAGCCCTGGAACACCCTGCTTATGTAGGTATAACAGTAGTCTGCAGGGCGAGTGGTGAAGCCTCCCCGGGGTCTGGCTCAGAGTGAGGACTTTGAAGCTCTGCCCAGCCTGGGGGGAGACTACTTGGAAGCAGCTCTGGGTAGTGCCTAAGAGGAGGTGCATCTCCCGTAAGCGCCTCAAGGCACCCGAGCTTCTGTGGGTTTCTCTATCTTGTACTCTGTGAAAGTCATGGGAGGCAGTTTTTCTGGGTAGTAGGACAGGAAGTAGAGTTAGCAAGCACCCAGCTGGCTCTGGGGCTTCAGCTGTCCCCCTTTCTGTAGGAAAGCCATCACCAAGTCGGGCCTCCAGCACCTGGCACCCCCTCCTCCCACGCCTGGGGCCCCGTGCGGTGAATCTGAGCGGCAGATCCGGAGTACTGTGGACTGGAGTGTGAGTATCTGTGTACTAGGCAAGGCAGGAAGCGCAAATACTGCCTGGTGCCAGTTGCTGCTGGGCTCTGCTCCTCCCAAGCAATCAGAACCCACGGCTTGTGGGGCAACTGGGAGAAAAGCCCCATGAAGCAGCAGCCTGCGAGCCAGGCTTAACGGTGTTTATAAAACAGGAGAGGAGAGCAAATTGTGGTGGGTTAGAGCAGGCTTGAGAGGTGGATGATGGGAGGGTAGGGGTGGCGGGTGGGTAAGTGCTAAGCCTGCTCATCCCACGGTTTAGGAGTCAGCAGCGTATGGGGAGCACATCTGGTTTGAGACCAACGTGTCCGGAGATTTCTGCTATGTCGGGGAGCAGTACTGTGTAGCTAAGATGCTGGTGAGTGAGCTCCGTGGGACCTGCTGCCCCCTGGTGGTGTAGCAGAGTCTAGACCCGCAAGGCAGCAACTGCAGCCCTTGGTGGGCACTGCTCCTACCTGGTTGCACTTGCGGTGGGCTGCTCCAGGGTGAGGAGAAGAGGGTTTTGTCTGATGACAAGTACTGGGACTGGAACCCCATACATAAAAAACAAGGTATTTGGTCTCCCTGAGATGATATCTAGGGTGGTGTTACCTGATGTCGCAGGCCCTCCCCTCTTTCTGTCTTGCAGCCGAAGTCAGCGCCCAGAAGAAAGTGTGCAGCCTGTAAGATCGTGGTGCATACCCCTTGCATCGGGCAGCTGGAAAAGGTGCGTGTGGCTGCTCAGCCTTTCTTGCCCTCCCCTCGGAATGCTGAAGTCCTCTTGATATACACACTCACGTATCTCCATGCACATACACGTACACAAGTTCAGCTTGCCAGGAATGACCGAGCAAGCATAGTGACCAAGTATCGGAGTCAAATGCACACATTTGAACCCCGCCTCCCCACTGGATAGCTCTTGTACCCTATTCCCAAGAATGAGAATGACCTAGAAGTGAGGCTCACTGACTGTTACCTAACGGCATGAATAACAGTGATGTCCAGCGTCCCGTTTTTATCCCGCCCCGCCTAACGTTCAGAAGGAGCCACTGCGAGCTGGGGATATAGGAGTTGCCTTGCGTGTGCAATGTCCTAGCTTCAGTTCTCCGTTCTAGAAAAGGAAAACAAACTTGCCAAACTTTTTCCTGGCACCACACCTCAGGTTTGACTGAGCTCACCTGTGCCTCTTAACGTGCTACCCCTGTAAAACTCTTTACCCAGGACCGTTAAGTGTGTCTGGGAGGTGGGGGTGGGTGGCAGAGAGGAATGGCAGACCAGGGCTTAGGTGGCAGGGAATAGCCCTGGCATGGGAGACAGGAGCTCTGGGGCCTGCAGAAGTCAGGACATCATGTGTCTTTAGGAGCAGAAATGCCCTGAGCAAGGTTGGTTTAGGCCGACTTCTCTAGTCCCTGAATTGTACAGTGAGGCTTTCTTGTGGCTCTTCTGGGACTGAAGCAGGAACTTTGTGGGAAAGAAAAATAAAGAAGTACCACATACTGGGATAGTGGGGGATGCCTGCAATCCTAGCTTTTGGAAGGCAATATGATGTCTTCAAGTTTAAAGCCAGTCTGGTTTATGTAGAGAATTCTTGGACAACCAGCCAGAGCACTAGTGCGAATGCTCTCTCGCACTCTCGTTCTCTCTCTCTCTCTCTCTCTCTCTGTCTCTCTCTCTCTGTCTCTCTCTCTCTCTCTGTCTCTCTGTCTCTCTCTCTGTGTCTCTCTGTGTGTGTGTGTGTGTGTGTGTGTGTGTGTGCGTGCGCGCGCGTGCTCTTGGAAGGATTTGGGATTCTACTTGCCTGTGAGGTTGACTCTAGGTGACTGTCCAAAAGAAGACTCTGACATTTTGATGGTTACTGCAATGTTTCACAGATCAATTTCCGCTGTAAGCCATCCTTCCGTGAATCAGGCTCCAGGAATGTCCGTGAGGTAAGTGTCCAGGACAGCAGTAAGGAGCATTGAGGCCCAGGCTCCTAAGGGATCTCTGCAGTGCCCTACGACTACCACCAGGGGGGTCAGCTCCTAGGCTGAGGTTCTGGGGTCACCCACAGGGAAAGTCAGCTGTCCTGTCTACAGATAGGAAGGGTTCCACATGTGTATTAAGGGATTCAACCTTCCCTCCAGACTACAGGGCTCATTCCCCCGTGGAGTCCCTTTCATGTCATTACAAGGGACTGCAGAGGGCTTTTTGTGGACTGAGTTCAGGGCCGTATCTGTCCAACCCTCACCCATTCCCATGACCTTTCTGTCTTCCTCCAGCCAACCTTCGTAAGACACCACTGGGTCCACAGGCGACGCCAGGATGGCAAGTGTCGGCACTGTGGGAAGGTAAGGGCCCTGCCCGAGGACACCAGCTACACACTGCCCACTGGTCCTGTGTGTCCAGTGTGATCACTGACAACAGCTCTTGAGTGGAGTCTTGGGTTTGCTGTCATTCATTCAGCCCCAAGCCTTCTGGATGTGCCATTGCTCTTTGAGTTAAGCAAGGGATGGATTGTTTTCTTCTGATTTAGGGTATATTATGGCCAGGGGCCCTTTGAGAACCATATGACCTTTCATTCATCAATTCAGTAGCACTCAGGGAGTGTTATGGGTGATGCCCTGAGATGGCAGCAGGCCCCTGCCTCCTAGGACAGTGGCTTGTGCGCTGTTCAGGACAGTCCCCATACAGCACTGGTGCTTGTCTGTCTCCCTCAGTACAACAGGCTCTCAGAATGCAGGAGCTCATTCCTCCACTTTTTTCCCCCAGTGCCCTACACATAGTAGCCCTTGATAATGATTTCTAGATAGGGTGTGGATATAGCAGGACATAATGGCTCAGTGGTTAGAAGCACTGACTATCCTTCCAGAGGTCCTGAGTTCAAATCCCAGCAACTACATGGTGGCTCACAACCATCTGTAATGGGATCTGATGCCCTCTTCTGGTAGATAGACAAATAGCTCGATCTTTTTTTTTTTTTTTTTTAAGAGTATGCTTGTTTTTCCTGGGTGAGGGATGGTTGGCAACAGCAGCATAGCTAGGTCTCTGCTAGGCCACCTTGTCCCCTAGCCACCCTGTCCTCCCTCAGGGCTTCCAGCAGAAGTTCACCTTCCACAGCAAAGAGATCGTAGCTATCAGCTGTTCCTGGTGCAAACAGGCGGTAAGTGGACCCTGTGGGCCTGTGCTGGGCATCTGTTGGGTCCCCAGACTTACCTTGATACAGCTCAGCCTCGCCCATGGCTGTCTTCCAGTACCACAGCAAGGTGTCCTGCTTCATGCTGCAGCAGATTGAGGAGCCCTGTTCCCTAGGGGTGCATGCAGCCGTGGTCATCCCACCCACCTGGATCCTACGGGCCCGGAGGCCCCAGGTGAGGCTTTCCTTTTCTCTTCACACATTCCCCCATGGGACCTATCAGTCACACCCAGTCACCCACATCCTTCATTCCTTTGCAGAACACCCTCAAGGCCAGCAAGAAGAAAAAGAGAGCATCCTTCAAAAGGAGATCCAGTAAGAAAGGACCTGAGGTAAGACCTGGGCTGGGGGGGTTGGGACCAGGAACTGGGGAGGAGAATCTCCGCTATCCAGGCCTTTGGACCATACTACTAGTTTATGCTGGCTCGGGTTGGGCTCCTGGTGTCTCAGGATGTGGGACATCAGCTTTCTTGTTCCCTGTGGAGAGGCCACGGAAGGTCTGATACATGAGGGTGTTCTCACTTGTGGCAGAGATGCTAGGAAGGGTAGGATAGGGCAGGAAAGCACATTAAAGGCTCTCTGTCTCCCAGGAAGGCCGCTGGAGACCCTTCATCATCAGGCCCACCCCGTCCCCCCTCATGAAGCCCCTGCTAGTGTTTGTAAACCCCAAGAGTGGGGGTAACCAGGTAAGCACAAACTTTCTGCTCACCGAGAGCCACACGTGAGAAGGTGGTGGGTGTTACACCCACCTGCCCGTAATTGTTTTCAGCAACAGTTTATAGCTTTAGCCCCTACCTTGCTTATCTAGGGACCCTGAGAAGACCCTGTCCCATCCCAGCCTTTACTGTATCTGGCTTCCACAGCTGTGTTCCTCTGTTACCTCTGCTAGCTCTTCACCTCAGTCCCCTCATTGTCCCTTGGCTGTCCCTGCAGGGCGCTAAGATCATCCAGTCTTTTCTGTGGTATCTGAACCCCCGGCAAGTCTTCGATCTGAGCCAGGGAGGACCCAGGGAAGCGTGAGTGCTCGCCGGATTCTCTGGGGGACAGGGGGCTACAAGGCTCTGATTGTGGCGCATGTCTCCTGACTCTCTACCTGTCTTCCCCGGCCCAGGCTGGAAATGTACCGCAAAGTCCATAATTTGAGGATTCTGGCTTGCGGGGGTGATGGCACGGTGAGTCCTGTGAGCCGGGCTCAGGCCTGACGCATCATCACTCCTCCTTCTCAGGCCTGCCTGACCCACTTTGTTCTGCCTTCCTCCAGGTTGGCTGGATTCTTTCCACCCTAGACCAGCTGCGCTTAAAACCACCACCTCCTGTGGCCATCCTGCCCCTGGGCACTGGCAATGACCTGGCCCGAACTCTCAACTGGGGTGGGGTAAGTGCCCTTCAGAGCAGGGTTGCCAGGGAGGAGAGGGAGAGGTATCCTTTGACCACAGGGAAAGCTCAGTCCTAGTCTCTCCCCACCAGGGTTACACAGATGAGCCAGTGTCAAAGATCCTTTCCCATGTAGAGGAGGGGAACGTGGTACAGCTGGACCGTTGGGACCTCCGAGCAGAGCCCAACCCTGAGGCAGGGCCTGAGGAGCGAGATGACGGAGCCACTGACCGGGTAGGTCAGCCAAGGACTACGCCAGGTCCACAAGGGGGCGGTTCATGAGTCTGGATTCCCGAGGACCTGGCTGGACTCCACACACCTACTGTTCGGTTCGGAAATATGGCAAGTTTCTAGTCCCTTACCTTCCAGCCTCTTTCTGTCCCAGGAGAATGATACCCACTAAGAGCTGCTTCCTTACGAAGCCTCCTGGCACATACCGGCTGAGGGTCTCCAGTGTACCAGGCTCTGTTCTAAGCGGTGGCAGTACTCGGGCAGTACTTGGTGCAATATGTGGCATCTGGGGACGGAGTGCTACAATGTGAGGACCCAGCAGGGCCTCTGGGGAGCTGCTGTCTCCCTTCCCAGCTGCAGGAGCAGGGCCTCCCAAGCACTGCTGGGGGAAACTTTGAAACACTGTTTACTTGACACAAAGGCCTCTAAGAGTGGTTGGACTGAGCAAGGGCAGTGGGTGCTAATCTTGGCCTTGGAAAGAGTTGACACTTGTGAGTCACCTCTGTCATTTCTACACCTTGACATTTCTCTAGCTGCCCCTGGATGTCTTCAACAACTACTTCAGTCTGGGCTTTGATGCCCACGTCACCCTGGAGTTTCATGAGTCTCGAGGTTAGCATTCTCCTGCAGAAGGGGCCTTGGGAGGCCAGGGCAGGCATGGAAGGTTCAGGAGTGTCAGACTTGGCTCCCTTAGTCTCCTCCCAACCCCAACCTGGGCAGCACCAGCAGTTGATTGACTTTATCACCCCTTGTCTCTCCCCAGAAGCCAACCCAGAGAAGTTCAACAGCCGCTTTCGGAATAAGATGTTCTATGCTGGGGTAAGTCTGGGGCCAGCCAGCCCCCAGCTTCCTGTGTGCAGGTCACAGGAGCCCTATGACTCCGTGGTGAGAGAAGGCCCCTGTCACAAGATGACGGTGTACCCTCTGTCTTCCACAGACGGCCTTCTCTGACTTCCTGATGGGCAGCTCCAAGGACTTAGCCAAGCACATCCGAGTAGTGGTGAGGAGTGAGGAGACACCCATTGGAGGGCCCGGGAGGAGGGAGGTCACCTGGGTACATGTGTTCCCCAACACTCCCTGTTCCTGTGTCCAGTGTGACGGAATGGACCTAACCCCCAAGATTCAGGACCTGAAACCGCAGTGCATAGTCTTTCTGAATATCCCCAGGTGAGGACGGCGGCTCCCGTGGTCTCTGTGTCCCACCCGGCTGAATCCATGCCACAGCCCTTCTGTTGCCCTCCTTAGGTACTGTGCAGGCACCATGCCCTGGGGCCACCCTGGGGAGCACCATGACTTCGAGCCCCAGAGGCACGATGATGGCTACCTCGAGGTCATCGGCTTCACCATGACATCCTTGGTGAGCGGTCCTACTCCTGGGCTGTCTCTACCCTTCCCTTCCCTGGCCAGAGCAGAGCAGTCACGTCAGCTCTTTGCTCTGGTTGAAGGTTACATGCCCTCTGTTCTGTAGTTGGACAGTGACTCCTGCCCTCCCTCCTTTTGCTGTAGGGGAGGGCACTTTTACTGATGAGGGAGTCTTTGATATCTTTCCCTCCATACTGTATTCTGCCCGTCGGTCCCTTCTGTTTGTCCCCTTACCCTCATCTCTGGAAAGAACAGAGCTCGCAGCACCCACACCTGACCTGAGCACCCTGTGCCCACAGGCCGCATTGCAGGTGGGTGGACACGGCGAGCGGCTGACCCAGTGCCGAGAAGTGCTGCTCACCACTGCCAAGGCCATCCCTGTGCAGGTGGATGGTGAACCCTGCAAGCTTGCAGCATCGCGGATTCGAATTGCCCTGCGCAACCAGGCCACTATGGTGCAGAAGGCCAAGCGCCGGAGTACTGCCCCATTGCACAGCGAGTAGGTCCCATGTCAGCCACGGTGTCCAGGGCCCGGAGCCAGGCTCTGCTTTACTTGAGTTTTAGTTTATGACCTGCACAGGGGGACTCATAGTTTGGTTATGTGGCTCCGCGAGAGAGCCCTGCCTTAGCATGTATAAGGCCTTAGGTTGCTCTGGCATCCAAAGTAAAGGATGCCCCTTTTAGTACCTGTCCTGGTGCCCAGCCAAGGGTCGATATCCCAGGCCTTGCTGAGTCCCCTCTCATTGGCCCTGCCCTGCAGTCAGCAGCCAGTTCCTGAGCAGCTGAGGATCCAAGTGAGCAGGGTCAGCATGCACGACTACGAGGCTCTCCATTATGACAAGGAGCAGCTCAAGGAGGCCTGTGAGTGGCTGCAGCATTGGGACAGGGAGGGATGAGCAGCCGCAGTGCTGCCTGGGACATGCACAGGGACATGCAGCCAGCTGCTGAGGGCCTCCCTGTCTTCCAGCTGTGCCTCTGGGTACTGTGGTGGTCCCCGGAGACAGTGACCTAGAGCTCTGCCGAGCCCACATTGAGAGACTCCAGCAGGTAAATAATGGGAGCGAGAAGAAGAGGGGGCACATGAGCTTCACTCCTGGCCTAGCTGTGAGCCACCCTGACCTTTGCTTCTGTATCAACAGGAGCCCGATGGGGCTGGAGCCAAGTCCCCCATGTGCCACCCACTGTCCTCCAAGTGGTGTTTCCTGGACGGTGAGTCTGCCGAGAAGGGTCCTTTCTAGGCCATCCTAGGCCGTCCGGCTAGTGCTCCTCTGGGGGAACCTGGGATAATTAACAGAAGAGTTGGGCTGGGGTAAGGACAGACCTCATTCTCAGCCAGCCGTCTCATCTACAGCCACCACTGCCAGCCGCTTCTACAGGATCGACAGGGCCCAGGTAAGCCTTGCAGGCCTCCTCCACGCACACCTCTGTAGGCAGGCCTCAGAGTTAGAGGCACAAGCCAAGCACGCACACCACAGCCTTATGGCTATAATATACTCACATGCCTGTGGCTGTGGGTCACATGTCCCCACCCTCCAGGAATGCACAGGGATGGCGCCAACAGAAAAAGCTGGCATGCCAAAAAAGGCTCTCTAGGTGGGTGGAAGGGAGGGCCTGGAAGCGCAGCGCTCGCTATCCAGGGAAACAGAGGAAAATAGCCAGGGCAAGATCACCTGGCCCGACAGTGGGGGTAGCTGTTGAGCTGGTGAATGCCACACATAGAGGTCAGGGACCACGTGAAGCAAGAGTGAAAACTAAGGGGTGGGAAGAGGGCCGCCCCCTCCCTGTTGCCTCCCCGGATGTTCTTGGTCAGAGAGGCTTCTCTAGGTCTGCTGCCTTGCTTCTGGCTCCTAACCCCCACCCCCATCACTGGAGACTGAGGACCATGTGCCTGGTACTGACCTTCAGCTCTGTCCCCTCCCCCACAGGAGCACCTCAACTATGTGACGGAGATTGCCCAGGATGAGATTTATATCCTAGACCCAGAGCTGCTGGGTGCATCAGCCCGACCTGACCTCCCTACCCCTACCTCCCCGCTCCCTGCCTCCCCCTGCTCCCCTACACCCGGGTGAGTCCCAGAGCCCCAGAGCCCCCCTAGCCACCTCTCCCCTGGCTTTAAATCCTGTCTGCTGGCTGCAGGCATGGAATTTCCACCAGCAGGAGCACTTAGGAGCGCCAGACTCAGTCCCTCTGCCATCATGCCTCCCACCATCAGGAGCTCTACCCCCACCCCTGCATTCCTGCCTCCAAGCCTGAAAGTACAAGTCCAAACAGGCCACTCCCCAGCCTAGAACCCTCTTCCTAGAAGCTCTTCCATTCCGGGCCTCTCTGAGCCCAGCAGTTTTCCTTGTCTGTTACCACAGTGCCTCCACCCAGGCTCCTTGGGGTCCCAGGCATCCTCTGGACTTTCGCCCTTACAGTCTCAGACACCCTACCCCCAGCCCATCTTAGCTTGGCTTTTCCCTCTCAGAAGGATCTTTTCCAGGCATGCCACCTGAAGGTTGGAAAGTGTCCACCGCTGCTTGGTCACACTGCCCCATTGTTCTGTTTAATAGCACTTCCAAATTTCTTATTTATCGGTTGGCTTGTATCTGAGCTAGGACATGAGCCCCACAAGGCCAAGGTCTCCATCCATCTGGCTCCCTGCTTGTACCCCACAGTGTGCGATGCATAGTAGGCACTCTAAACTTGAAAAAATGAAGGCCACCATGGTTGGTGCCAGGGAAGGAGGTCCGCTGGGCTGAACTGGGTCTCATCTCACCCCGATTCTGTTTGCAGGTCACTGCAGGGGGATGCCGCACTGCCCCAAGGTGAGGCCTCTTCCCCTAAAGCCCTGCCACTTTCCTTCCCCGGGTCATGTGTGAGGCTCCGTGGGGGTCAGGGGTCACATATAGCTGGCATACATAGCCATTGAGTCCCGTGTGATCTTTTCTGCACAAGCCCAGCCTTTGGCATACACGCCCCCACATTGTTCACACATCAACCCATGCTCAGCCTCTGACCTCAGGGTTGATGGACAGATCTTTTGTGCAGGTGAAGAGCTGATTGAAGCTGCCAAGAGGAATGACTTCTGCAAGGTACTAACTAGTCAGAGCCTGCCTTGCCCCGGGAGCCCCTCGCCCTGGGAGGGATTGGGCCCTTGTCATCTGTCATCAGCTGGTCCTTCTGAATAGGGGCTGCTTCATCCAGCATCCCTGTCCCTTGTTGTTCTCTTTTTTCTTTTTCTTTTTCTTTTTCTTTTTCTTTTTTTTTTTCAGAGCTGGGGACCGAACCCAGGGCCTTGCGCTTGCTAGGCAAGCGCTCTACCACTGAGCTAAATCCCCAACCCCCTGTCCCTTGTTCTTGAAAGGGGGTCAGTCTTAAAGGAAATAGGGGCTCCATGGCTTGGTTGGCTGAGCATTGGGGAGTTCCTCACTCATAGGATGACAGAAGACTTGTGTCTAATGACACTCAGACACCCTCAGAAGCCAGGTGTGGTGGCACACCTTTAATCTCAGAAGGCAGAAGCAGTAGGGTCTCTGTGAGTTTGAGGCCAACCTTGTCTACAACCAAGATACCATAGAAAGACCAAAAAAAAAAAAAAAAAAAAAAAAAAAAAAAGCCTCAGAAGTGCCCAGGGAGTGACGGGCCAGCCCCTGTGCCTGGGTCCATGCCTGTGAGGTGTGGGAGATCCAGCCCTGCTCTGCCCATCGCTCTCAGCTCCAGGAACTACACCGAGCAGGAGGTGACCTCATGCACCGCGACCATCAGAGCCGCACACTCCTGCACCACGCAGTCAGCACTGGCAGTAAGGAAGTGGTCCGCTATCTGCTCGATCATGGTAAGCTGTGTCCCTGGGGCTGGGTGGGAGGAAGGGGGTGCCAGGCTCTAAGTGCCTCTTCCCTGTCTGCAGCACCACCAGAGATCCTCGATGCTGTGGAGGAGAAGTGAGTATCACAGGCCCCTGGGTCACCTGAAAACCACCTTCCTTCAGTCCTAACCATTTAGTCACCAACAGCCCTTTCTGGCCAGCATTGGCCAGCATGGAGTACCCTTCCCCCTCTTGCCAAACTCCTGCCCTCTCTAATGGCTGTTGGGAGACTGCTGGGCAGGCCTAGAGGACTGGAAGTGTCTACAACCAGCCCCTGTTCCCCAGCGGGGAGACCTGTCTACACCAGGCAGCCGCCCTAGGTCAGCGCACCATCTGCCACTACATTGTGGAAGCCGGGGCCTCCCTCATGAAGACAGATCAGCAGGTGAGTTGCTTGGCACAGCACAAACCCACCCTTCCCCAGACTTGGGGGCTGGGCCAGGAAATTTTTATGCTCTTCTGAGCCAACAAAGTCCAGGCCCAGAGAAACCTGAGCTGGCAGAGGAAACCCTGTGACCTCTGAGGATACTCTCCCCCTCCTGCTGGGTAGAAGAGCCTCTACCCTCTCCTAAGGCCTTGGGGGCCCTTCTACCCTTCTCCAGGGCGACACTCCCAGGCAGCGAGCTGAGAAGGCTCAAGACACAGAGCTAGCTGCATACCTGGAGAACAGACAACATTACCAGATGATCCAACGTGAGGACCAGGAGACAGCTGTGTAGTTAAGGGGACCATGGATCAACGAGGGACACTACCAGAGGACTAGAGCTCTCCTTGCCCATCTCACTGCCACATTCCTGTCAGATGGCTATGGGGGGACCCTGTCACAGGGAAGGAGCCCCGTGCCACCCCCTGAGAAGCCGTTCAGATCTAGGGCTGGACTCTAAGGAGCTGGACTCTCACCTGTCCCTGGTTTCATGGGGAACAGGAAACAAGCTGGGCTGACTGGGTCCCTCCCTTCAGGGCGGCCTCCCCCTCACCACAGCTGATGGAATGGCTGGACAGCTCAGTCAGGGAGGCCTGCTCTCAGCAGGACTTTCTAAAGCCACCTGATCCCTTGGGCTCTTTGGAAGGTTCTGGGTGCCTAGCCCTCCTCTCTGACCCACACACCTTGGGCATCCCAGAAACTCAAGAGCCTGCTGTATTTGCCTGCCCGCTGCCCTGCTTGGCACCTACCCTGGTGATCCTCCTCATGCACCCAGTCATTTCATTTCCGACTGTATGGCCTGGGGTGGGGGTGGGGCTCCCACGGTGACTTGTTTACAGCTGGGTGTGACTCAGTAAAGTGAAGTTTTTTTCCTTTCTTGTTTATCTTTTTGTTGTTGTTGTTGTGGGGGAACTCTCTTGAGCAATGCTGTGTGCTGGGTAATCCTTGGAATGGGGGAATGACCACCACACCTCTGACCACATCAGGAGTCCTTAACTGAGATGGCCTGCCCTGCTCCTGACCTCTGCCTAGGGGCTTAGGCTCACAGGGCCAGGGGCGGAGCTGATTTCCTCTGCTTCCCGCTCCCGCTGGGATGATAACAATGAAAGTAAAAGAGGTGGGGCGAGGGCCCCGGCCTGGGTTCTGTGGGCCACTGGCCCTGAGCCCTGGAGCAGTCCCCTCCCCCTGGCTTGTACTGGGGGATCTAGTTGAGGTGTGCCTGAGGCCCCAGGGTCGGGTGGGCGGTTATCACCTCTGGCAAAGCCAGGTCTGGAACTTCTCAGACAGCCCTAGTCAGCGAGGACAAGATTTACCAAATTCAGTTCTGTGTGCTCCCCATCCCCCCAACTCCCTCCCCTCCTCCTTCAAACCTGCACTAGAAAAAGGCTCTTGAGCCTTCCTTGTTCACCCCGAGCCATCTGAGGTCCCGGGTACCCAGCTCCCCGACACATCAGAGACCCTACTTGCACTTTGAGTGAACTGATTTAAAAACAAGCCGGAGGTGAACCCAGCCTGGAAGGAAGGTTTGTGGCTGCGGGGGCTGCCCGGGCCTGTGACATCAGGACATTCAGGGGCCCGCGGTGGGCAAGCGAAGTGGTGACCTGAGTTGAATGGGCTGCAAGAGGGGAAAGTAGACAGGCCCAGACCAGGGGAAGGGGAGGAGATAGAGTGCTGGGGCTGCTACGAGTGGACCTGAGCCAGTAGTGCACTGGTAAGACGGAGCACCAGGGCCAAAGACCCGGAGATCAGAGGTGAGTGGCACAGGCACAGGAGTCCCGGCTCGGCGAGGGGCGGGGGGTGGAGGCGGGGACTAGGGGGGGCTGGGGAGGTGCGGGTTTGAGGGGAGGGGGCGGGGCGGGTCCTTCCATGGGGTGGGGGGAGGGGCGGGGGCCCATGTGACCGGCTCAGACCGGTTCTGGAGACAAAAGGGGCCTTAGCGGCCTTAGCGGGACAGGCCGTAGCGGGAGGGAACGAAGCATCGAGCCGGCCCGTGAGCGAGTGAGCGCACGCAGTGGCTGTGGCCCCTGTCCCTCCAGGCTGCTGCCACCAAGGGGGATGAGGTGGGGGTGGGGGGTACGCTGAGACTCGTGATAGTGGCTTCAAGTCCTCCCTCCGTCACCCCCTTGTCGGTCTGACGTTTTGGGCCTGGAAAGTGGGACAAGTCTGTCAGGGTGGGAGGTCTTTCCCGCTGTCCCTAGCGGAGAAGGGACTAGGCGAGAAACTCTAACCCAGGTTTTTCCCCCCAGGATGCAGCACCGAAGTTTCTTCCTTCTAGCCCTTGTTGCCCTCTTGGCTGTCACGACCGCGGTGGCCAAAAAGAAAGGTGATTGGGTAGGGTGGGGTCCGGAGCAAAAGAAAGCTGGGGCGGGTAGGTGAGGCCGTGTGACCTAGGTGCTGATCTCCGAGGGAGTCTCTGGGCACGCCATGTCCTTAATTGTGTTCCTTGCGCCTTGTAGACAAGGTGAAGAAGGGCAGCGAGTGTTCGGAGTGGACCTGGGGGCCCTGCACCCCCAGCAGCAAGGACTGCGGCATGGGTTTCCGCGAGGGTACCTGTGGGGCCCAGACCCAGCGCATCCATTGCAAGGTGCCCTGCAACTGGAAGAAGGAGTTTGGAGGTGAGGTGGAGCACGGGAGGAGGGCGGGAAAACAGGGTATGTCTTTAATAAAACTTGGGCAGGAAGGGCAGCCACAACCCTCCTGTCTTTCACCGTGGGGCCACTCTCCCTCCCACCAGCCGACTGCAAATACAAGTTTGAGAGCTGGGGGGCGTGTGATGGGAGCACTGGCACCAAAGCCCGCCAAGGGACCCTGAAGAAGGCTCGGTACAATGCCCAGTGCCAGGAGACCATCCGCGTGACCAAGCCCTGCACCTCCAAGACCAAGTCAAAGGCCAAAGGTCAGCGAATATTGTGGGGCTGTGGATCAAGCTAGTGACTTCATGCTCTCTGCAGAACAGTCTTCGAGTTAGGAATGGGCAGGTCCTTGAGGGTCACTCTCTGCCCAAGTAGGAACTACTCTTTCTGTTGGGTCATTCCATCTGGTTCCTAGAAAAGGCTTTTCTTTGTCACCTGAGGAAGGTGGGGTGGAGTTGGGAGGAGTTCACTCTGTGCCACTCTGTGCTTAAAACTGTAGGAAGGATGTCCCAAAGGGACATGCTGCTACTTGACTCACAACAGCTATTGAGGCCAACAGGGCAGAGGTTACTCTGCCCACTTCCCAGGTGAGGAACTTGAACATACTCTGATCCTGGATGAAAATAAAAAGTTGAAAGTCAGACTTGGTGGCTAATGCCTGTAGACGCAGCACTTCAGGACGGAGGCAATAAGACTGCCGTGAGTTCAAGGTTACAGCCTGAGACCTGAGACTCTGTCTTTAAAAAAGGGAGGAGGGGAGGGGATTAAAAAGTTGAAGGAATAAAGAAAGGCTTGGCATCACATGGCTGCCCTTTCCCACCACTTCCAGGTTAACTGATCCGTCACCACTAGGGGGCAGGATTTTCTCTCCTTGATGGATTGTGCTGTCCGGAGAGTTTGAGCCAGGTCACCCACCACACTAATGTATTTCTTTATTGTTTTCCAGCCAAGAAAGGAAAAGGAAAGGACTGAGTCAGGAGGCCAGAGAGTTTCTGGCCTGGGACCTGAACGGAGCCCTCCTCTCCCACAGGCCCAAGATGTAACCCACCAGTGCCTTTTGTCTTCCTGTCAGCTTTGTCAATCACACCCTTTTACTCCTGCCCCCTCTTGCTACACCTAGTACCCAAAGTGGGGAGGGACAAGGGATTCTGGGAAGTGAGCCTCCCCATAACCCCTTTTGTTTCCCCCACCCTGATACCTGTTATCGAGAAATGAATAAAATGAACTCACTTTTTTCCAATAAAAGCCTCTTTTTTAATATATAAAAGCCCCTTCCCAGGGAGTTTGCCAGGGAGCTTTGTTGGGGGTGGGAGGATGGGGAAAGATGTACTGAGGGGAGCGGAGGGCTACGTAAGAAGTGCTCCCAACAATTAGTGGAAAGAGCAGAACATTTACAAAAATGTCTTCCAGGGCCCCTTGGGTGTTATCTCTCCCAGGGACCCACAGGGCTGGGGTTAGGGAAGAGAACCCAGGTGACTCATTTGAACTCTGCCTCACCTAGTCAAGAGTCTTTCTGGTCCAGGCTACTGCCAGTCTGGAATGCTCTCCTTGGGGACTAATGAGGGTGCTTGCTTGTGTCACCTGTCACTGAGGCCTGTATAGATCACCAAGGTCCCTACCACCACCTTTCCTCCCTTGGATCCACACCTCCCTCCTTGTAGAGGAGAGAGGAACGCTGCTGCCACTCATTTGATGTGTGACCTGGGGGTGGGGGTGGGCTCTTGACAGTTTGACCATATGATCCAGCACTAATTGACTCAGTGCCCTGGAATCTGTCTCAGCTTAGCATGATTTCCCAGTTGCCCCATCCAGATATGACTGCTGGCCAGGGGAGTGCCAAAGGGCTTGGTTTCCCACCCAGAGCCTGGCTGAGCAACATTAGCAGGGCACTCTCTCACCCTGGAGTGGGACTTGGGGTCAGGGGAAGGGCTGAGCCTACATGCAGGGGGAGGAGGGTGCAGGAAGGCGGAAAGCACCGATTACAGCGCATGGGGGACCCCGCCCTTGCAAGCCTGGCTCCTTTTGCTCCTCCCGAGATGCTCCTGGGCTCGGCTCTATGCACTTCGGCCGATGGTTGGCCTTTGTAGAGCCACTGCCCACTCCAGCCATTGTCCCCCATCTTCCTGAGGCAAGGTAACAGATGTGGGCCGGGTGGTGACAGTTCAGACCCTCCCTGGGCTGAGCCTTCTAGGCTTCAGTAGAGATCTCTCCCATCCTAGCGAAGGGCCTCTGGTACCTCACGGTGTCTGGGAGACCTGTTCTCTTCAGCAGATGCGAACTCAGAGTGGGGCCGCCTACTCTCTCCTCCACAGCCGGTGAGCCATGTGGTTCCCCGGTACACACTCATGACACCAGCACCTCCTAGGGCACCTGCCTGTCTACCTGGCTGTGCCGATGTTCCGATACTGGCACAGCAAAAGGTGCCGGAAGGTCTTTTTGAAAGTGGCATTGCAGAGTGCATAGCAGGCGGGGTTGATGGTGCTGTTGACGTAGCAGAGCCAGTAGCCGATGGACCACACCCTCTCGGGGATACAGCTCTGGCAAAAGGTGTTCACCAGGACCATGACATTGTAGGGTGTCCAGGTGAGGATGAAGGCCAGCAGAATGGCAAAGATTGTCCGAGTCACTTTGCGCTCCCGGGCCGCCATCTGCCGCTTCTTGCGCACCTGGTTGCGAGCAATGCTGGCAAACTTTCGGGCCACATTGGCTGCTGGGCGCATACCAGCTGGAGTGGCAGGTACAATCTCGATGGCCGTCACACATTCATTGCCTGTCTGCTTTGTTACAATTTGAATCTTGGACCATTTGGAGGCTGGGTTGAGGGTTCGTGGCTGCAGGGTAGGGGCAGGCAGCGCTGGAGTGGTGGCCTCTGCGGTGGACAGCTCTGTGGGTGGCCGTTCCTTGGTGTTCTGGGTGGCACTGCCTGAGCTGGACTCATTGGAAGTGTCCTTGTCAGGCACTGGGCGTGGAGGCGGGGGCAGGGCTGGCGGAGGAGCCTCTTCCAGCTTCCCATTGCGCAGTTCCTCTCGAGAAGCGCCCCCTGGTGGAGGTTTCTTGATACTCGGCTTCATCAGAGGGCTCTTGAGGAAAGCCAGAGTCTTGGCCTTCTTCTCCTTGGGGCCCTCAGGTCGATGCTTGTGAACGCGGCTGCGGCTGGCCAGTGAGATGTGAATATACAGTACCGTCATGATGACCACAGGCAGGTAGAAGGCAGCAATGGCGGTGCCAAAGGTCACTGCCGGGTTGGACAAGAACTGGATGAAGCACTGGTTATCAGGCACCGTCCTCTTGCCCACCACAAACTGCCAGAACAAGATGGCAGGAGCCCAGAGCACAAAGGACAAGACCCAGGCAGCTGCGATCATGAGACCTGCCATCTTAGTAGTGCGGCGGGCGGGATAGGTGAGGGGTTTGGTGACGCAGAAGTAACGATCGAAGCTGATGATAAGAAGGTTCATGACAGAGGCATTGCTCACCACATAGTCCAGGGCCAGCCACAAGTCACAGACCACGGCACCCAGGGGCCAGTAGCCCTTGATGATATACAAAGTGTAGAGGTTCATAGAGAATGCCCCTATGATGAGATCCGCACACGCCAGGCTGAAGAGGAAGTAGTTGTTGACCGTCTGCAACTGCCTGTTGACCTTGATGGACAGCATCACCAGGATGTTACCCACAACAGTCACCAGGCTCAGGGAGCCAGTCACTGTAGCAATGAACACCATCTCCACTGTCTCCAGGTGGTTGTGGGCTGCTGTGACCAGGCGCACAGACTGATTGGCTGAGCTGCCATTGACAGGCGTGAAGTTGGCCATGCTGAACCCAACTGGATACAGGTGGGCAGTGGCTGGAGGAGGAAGGAGACAGCACAGGAGTGAATTGTGGAAGAGGATGGGTGGGAGGGAGGGGTTGCACAGAGGTTACCTGGAGTCACCGTGGCCGGAGGAACTTTACCCAGGAAAATGTCAGGGCATTCCGTGCCAACCATCCCTGAGTTCTCAGTCATCTAACGTTTACCGGAAACTTCCTCAGCCAAGCACTGTAATCTGCTCAGGGCTGAGATCATAGAAGTAAATGAAACACACATGGTGCCCATTTCAGAATGGATCATTTAGTTTAGGGGAAAACAGAAATGTGAGGCGGGGGGAAACTGATAGAAAGAGGAAGGCAGTGAGGGTGAAGGGCCTAAGATAGAAAAATGGAGAGGACTGGTGCTCACTGACTGACCGTGGGCCTCACCCAGAAGGTGACACAGATGAGGGCCAGGAGGAAGCCACTGTGAAGAGCTGCACCCAGGGCTGAGATACGGCAAAAGCCCAGAGACAAAGACAGAGCTCAGGAAAGCAAGGGGTAGCATGAGGAGTGGCTCCATGGGCTGGAAGTCAGGCAGCAAGGACAAGTGTCTACTCGTTTGCCCACTCAGGCCTGTCGCTTCCCAACTCCTGCTTCTTGGTTAGCGAAGGATGTACCCAAGGCCATGCACATGGCAGATGTGTACCACACATGTGTACCCCTGTACATCTGCAGCCCAGCTTGTTCATCTCTTTTCTTTCTTCTAACTAATTTTTTTTGTTTTTGAGAGAAGTTCTTACTGTGTAGACCAGGCTGACCTCAAAGTCACAGACCTTGATCTGCCTGCCTCTGCCTCTAGAGGACTGGAACTGCAGGTATGCATTGCCATATCCCAGTCATGTGGACATTTCTTAACCAATCACAGCCAAGGGAGACTTGTTCTATTCCTACACTGCAGCAATGATGATGATGACGATGATGATGATGATATTAGTAATAGCAGGCAGCATAGACTGTCTACTAAATCCCTGTGCTCTGCGTTTCCCCACAACGAACCGAAGGCAGATATTGAGGAGACAGGCTCAGAGGTTTTAAATAAGGTTCCACATTTCCTTGACATCCTGTGGGTGGTCCAGTGCATTTGGGGATGAGGGAGAGCAGTCAAATAAGTCACAGGACCTGATGGTTCTAAGGGATAGGGAGGTCACTTGAGTGACCAAAGGAGGTGAGGCGGGAGCTGGGACGCCCGGAAGAGGAAGAAGAATAGGAAAGGGAACAGTAAGATGACTCAGGAAGTTCAGCTTTGGCTGCCCAGCTCAGTCCCAGGGGCGAAGAGTGGACAGCGTAGGGGCTGTTAACTCTCCAGCAAAGAAATCAAACGCCTAAAAGACCCAGCAGCTGAGGAAGGATCAACCTGATTCCCCAAGAACTAAGGACAAGCTCTTTTATGGGACCAAAAGATGAGGGAATTACCCCAGAGGGAACCTGCAGCCAGCCCCTGAGAGTTCTCATCCCACACAGAGGATGACCCAGCTAAGGTCCAACAGAGCCCCTCCCCGGAGTTTGCCTTCCCTCCCACCAGGCTCCCTTCATCTCCTCCTCCCTTCCTCTTCCACACATGTGAGGGAGGCCCACGCCCAGCACGCTGTGCCAGGGCAGCCGCTCAACCCAGCCTCCTTCACACCCGCCAACACACAAGCATTCCACATACGCACAAAGGCACCATCTCAGCCACACGCAGGTCGTATACGCAGTCCTGTGCATCTGTGTGTGCGTCTGTGTGTGTGTGCCTGTGTAAGAGGAAGAGAGGGTGCAGCAGCCGGCTGTGGAGGAAGAGGCACCAAGTCTGCAGCCTCAGTTCAATAGAAGGCCAGCAAGGTCTAGCTGTGCAGCCCAAGGAGAGCCATTTTCCTTCTGGGAACTAGTTCTGTCATTTACGAAATAGAGGATCTTGTCCCACCTCAGCCTTTGAGCAGCCAGAGGATCCAGGTAACACCTCCGCTTGCTCTCCAACTGGAAATGGCACTGGGGGCTGCAAACACAGGCCAAGCTTCAGCCCAGCTCTCCGGCTCCACCACAGCTCGCCTTCTGGCTTCAAAGTTAAACCCATGGGGCAAAGGAGGACAGGAGAAAATGGGGTAATGAGACCTCCAAGGTCACCCAAGGAGTCAAGGGCAAAAGATGGATCCGTTCTTTTAAGAGTCTCCACAGTGGCATTCAGCTCCAAAATGGAGCCTCTAGCATCAGCCTTAGAGCTGGGAGGGTAGTAGCATTAAGCACAGAGGCTACTCCCCCCACACCCGCTGGCAGGGACTGGGGTAAGCCAGTAGGGGAGCCATTAGCACACACCAAGGAAACCCTCACTTTAGTCTCTCAGGGCCAGAACACAGCCAGCTAGCCAGCAGCTAGCAGAATAAGACCAGGATGGGGGGTGGGGGCCGAGATGTGCGAGATAGGAAAATACAACCTCTCTTGTTTATTGAGTCAGGAGCACCTCAAAGTTTTTCCTATAGATGATCAAGTTTAATGTCCATAGCATCCAGAAACCTCATATTGCAGATATAAAAGTCCTCTTATAGAAGGGCATCATAATGAACTTGACGAAATTCATCTAGTTTGTCAGAAGGGGAGGGTCAGGATTAGCAACCAAGGACACTTTCTCTCTCTCTCTCTCTCTCTCTCTCTCTCTCTCTCTCTCTCTCTCTCTCTCTCTCTCTCTCTCTTCTTTTTTTTTTCCGGAGCTGGGAACCAAACCCAGGGCCTTGTGCTTGCTAGGCAAGTGCCTCCCATCTTAGATGTGGAGCCCTCGTATTCCATCCAGCTCCCTCACTCGGGGTTTGACCTTTGTCCTCCTGGGACCAGAAAACAGCCTTGACAAATAAATGACCAGATGAACGGTGTGGGTGGTTTGCTCCTCTGGGAGCCCCGACAGATGCAGATGGGGAAAATTCATTTTCTTAACTTGGTCCCAGTTTTCTTTCTAGACTTATCTGATAGTCTCTCAGACGTTCAGACCGCAGCACCTTCAGGCACAATCCTGCCCCCACTTCCCCCGCCCTCCAACTCCAACCCGGCCCAACTAGAATCTGAGAAGGCAAGTCAGCCATCATCCTGGTCTGTGCGCACCACTAGATGGCATTGTCGGTCCCGGATGCCAGCTCCGGACCCCGAGCCGGAGGTTCACCACGTCCTCAAGTCCCATGTAAATCGCAAATACAGAAAAGCCGTCAGGGCAGGGCTTCTCCCTCTAGAGACCAAAGGGAGGGAGATACCGCCTGTGTCCGTGGCTCTAGGCTGCCACAAAGGTTCCTTTGGTTCGGCCAGGATTTCGAGAAACTTTATGGCGTCGGGATTCCACCCGCACCCTGCAAGGCACCCATCAAGAAACGTGTAGGTGGGAAAACGAGTGCTTGAGTTGTGTTTGTGTGTGACTACTCGGGAGCGCGAGTAGACACTAGTAGCTGCTTGCCTGTGCCAGTGTGCGCACCGCCACGCCTGGATACCAGTGCGCCTTTGAACGTGTGAGCATGCCAGCGCCATGTGGACACGTGCGTGTGCATGTGTGTGCGTGCCTGGCCATAGGGCTTGGGTGGTCGTAACCACGAACTTGTGTGCGGGAGCAAATGCTGGACTCTCAACGAATGACCAGTCACATCCAGTGCCCATGGCGGGAACCACCGGGAAGCGCCCGACCTCTGTGTGGGGAAAAGGTTGAGAAGGGACCAAAAATTGGGCTGCGAGTAAACCCAGACTTTAGAACCACTATCTTAGTGGCCCGGGCACCTGGTCCTGTCTGCATTGTCAAGAATGGAGAGCGCGCAGTCCCAGCCGTGGGCTGACTTCTGTCGAGAAGCCTCTGCGATAGTCGACGAATCGAGCCGTGAGGGTCACCAAGCCCTGTTTGATGTACCCTACGCATTGAGGGCAGGGGCAGAGCCTCCAACCGGGAGCCCAGTTGAGGTTCAAGAGGGTACAATTGTTCTTCAGTCTTCAACCCGCACCCTCAGGAGAGGCCCTGTCTAGTCCTATCGGTCAAAATAGGCACCGAGTTCCCAAGCCGTGGGCTCAGGAATACCTCAAAGGCCATTTTGGGGCTTACCCTTGGGCCCATCTCCCGGCTCCTCCACGTCTGGGTCCCGGTCGAAAGGGCCAAGGTTTCCCGATGCCCCGCCCTCCCATCAACCCCCAGGCACGCAGTTCCTGTAGTCTCTGGGCGTGGGCAATGTGCTTCCGCGGGTCCTTGAGCCCCTACCCCTGCTGGGGACAAGACGGGAAAGGGTGCTCTGGGCGCCTGTGGGGTGACTCGTGGGGTAGATTTTCGACTAAGTGATCACTTTAGGAAAGCTATAGCTCCCAGGACTGTTCCTGAGGCGAAGAGAAGCCTCTGTACTTAAGGGGAAGAGAGGGGTGCAGGATATTGGGCCAAATCATTGTGCCTAACACTTCCTCTAAGAGCTGGGAGGGTGGAGGGCTGGAAGATGTATCTCCCCGGATGAGTAAAAGAGAGGGGACTCCTGGAGATGGGGAAGGGAAACCGGAGAGAACAGGGGTGTTTTCCGTCGGGGTTCAAGGTCGCGGACAGATGACTCCACCGGCTAGAGCGTGCTGGAGGCTCCGGGTGGGCCAAGGTGGGAACGGAGGGCACGGAGACGGGCGGGAAACGGGAGCTTTGGGGCTTCATCTTCCGGCGCCTTGAAGAGCAGCCAACGGGAGGGAGTGAGGGAGTGTGGGTCCTGACCCGACGGCTGCTCTGCTTCACCGTTGGGCTGTGGGCTGGGACTATTCCTCCTCTAGCCTTCTCAATGATCACCAATCCCTAGAGGCTCACCTGGAGAAACCTTTTAGAGACCCGGGGCCCTTCTTCCAGAGGGGTGCCCCATCCTTGGGCTCTCCGCCCCTTCTGCACCGCGCTTGCCTCTTAAAGGTCCTGTTCCAGCCGGACCCACCTCTGGAGACCTTCAGAGGGTCCCGGAACCCTACATCCTTATCTTTCATAGGAGCCCCCCGCCCCCGCGCTTCCGCGGAGTTACTCACCCGCTGCTTCTGTCTTTCTCTGCTGGTGCCGGACAGACGGCGGAACAAGCCAGAGGTTCCGCGAGTCGGTGGGGTGGGCGACTGGGCCGGGGGCCGGGGGCGGGGACAGGGTGCCAAGGGGCGGCCCCTGCTTCGCCTGCAGCTCCGGGCGCTGTGGCTCCGACTCGCGCTCACGCTCGCACTTTTCCCCGAGCCGCGTGATGTCACAGGGAAGCAGCCAATCGTGGTGGGGACGCACCGCCCGCCCGGGGCCGGTCACCCAGCGGCGACGCGCGGGGGTCACCACCTGGAGTGTAGGGCACCCTTGATGCTTACACCCTTCCCGAGAGATGGCCCGCGCCTCGGGACTCCAGCTCCGAGGGCACCGCCCACAGTCGCCAGGGAGGATTAGCCTCCGGCGCTGCCCTCCGGGGGGTGGGGTGGGGGCTGTCCGCGTTGTCATGGGGACTAGGCGCCCCCTCGCGGGCTGGGGAGGAACCAGGCGGCCAAGCTTGGCTATGAGCCCCGCCTCCGCCCTAACCACGCACTCTGGACCCCGAAGTGTTTTCACGCCTCTCTTCCATGGCTTGAAGCCCCTTCGCTGTCCCGCCTGCAGTTTAATCCTGATTTTGAGGGTTTGGTCCCAACAGGCCCCTGGTGTGCAGCGGGGCGGATTCTAGCAACGTGCTTCTGTCGGGGCAGAGCGCTGCCTGTTGGCCGCCGGGCAGCCAAAAGACTGGAGCCGTCGGGGCCTGGGGAAGAGCAGGTGAGATTGGACAGGCGAGCATCTAACCTGGCAAAAGATTTTGTCACTCTCCACGCCCGGGAAGGGACGCGCACTAGCTGTGAGACTGAAGGTGGCACGAGCCTCCCATCCAGCCGCGACACCGAGAATGAGTTCAGCGCTGCCGATGAGGGGAAGTCAGGTGCCCAAGGTCACCTGGGACAGAACAGGCTCCGAAGGAGAGCCCAGTCTTTCCGATCTCCAACAGTACTAGGCTAAGTCCCAAAGTAGGCAGATTCAGCACCTCGGACAGCTCCACATGTCCTTGGTCTGGAGGCCAGTTACTTAGATCAGGCACAGGCGCTTGTTCCCCAGAGCCAGCCAGGGTTGAAAGCACCCCTTTGCTCCCGGGCCCTGAGTACTGGTCACCCACAAAGCTTTTTGAGTGTCAATAGCCAATTAACCTTAAGCTGCTGACTCCTCCTCTTGGAAAAACCACCCGAAGTCCCAGTTTTCCTCTGCCCTCCTGCAGGTACTGGTAGGGGTTCCTAGGGGATGTGATGGTGGTGGGGATAGCTTTGAAACAACAGAGGAGTTAAGAATGGGTGGGGGCATGAACTAGAGTAGGTGAGAGAAGACTCCTGGTTCAGGCTTCTCCATGCTGAAGAGGAGAGGGAGGTCAACAATAGTCAAAGTTGAGGGCTAGAGTTGACTAGGCAGGCTAGCGTGAGAAGCCATCTTCTTTAACAAGGGCGCTTTGGTTTCCCATGATCCTTGTAAAGAAAAATGAAAAGAGTGCTATTCTTGCCTCCACTTCACAGGAGAGTTGTTCAGTTGTTTCGTATGGCATCGACTTCTTCCACTTTATCATATCCCCGTTCCTGGGGCCAGGAGCAGGATGCTCTCAGGAGAGTGAAAGTGTGTGTATGGAAGAGGGCAGAATGTTAAGGAAACAAGTCACATGAGGAAACAAGACAGCCAGGCTGGTTAAGGACAGGAGGCTTCAGAAAACAGAAATACCTCCATCCATAGGCAAAGCTAATGCAGTCTGTGAAGCTTGGGCTTAACTCACCCACCCACATCTCAGAGCTCACAGATGAACTCTGGAAAGCTGAACTGGAACTAGTGGACCCAATTTAGTCTCTCTGCTTTCTTTGTTATAACTGGGTCTTGGACCACTTTCCTTTTCTCTTAAGGGACAACCAGTCTTTGCCCTGCTGACATCACATGGTTGTAATGTGTAAGGGATCCTGCAAAGGCTTATTTACCATTGAGGAGGCTCTCCCTGCTTGCAGACTTCCTAAGGAACTGGTATGGAGTCAAGGTGTGACGACCCCCGCCCCCAAGTCAGCCAATCAGAGTAGTTCAAGGCATGCTCACTTTATCGAAAGTCCTTTTTATATTCTGTTTGCAATCAGCTGGAGAGAGTGTTCAGTTTCCCCTGTGCCTTGACTTCTGTGTTGATGTCAGAACCAGCTGTGTGTACCTTGGCTGTTTGTCATATGGTCATAACTGAGAACTGAAGTCATCACTTGAGGGTTTTTAGAGAGGTAGATTGAGCATACTTAGTACATTGTTTACACTCAAGAAATTCAGAGTCTCTCCTGTCTCTCCTGTTTGTAGTGTAGTAGCAGGTGTGAAAGAATAGGCCTGGCAGTGGGTGTCCCTCCACCCTTCAATATTTAATTCAAAATCTCTCCCTTAAAGGAAGGCCAGTCTCAAGATGCTAGTGTGAGATGCAATGGTTTGATTTTATAGGGTTGAAAGTAAATTGAAGTGGTCCCATAGTGCACTCCTCCAAGGGTAATGCCACTGCAAGGAAAATCAAGGCACAGAGAAGGCAAGTGGCTTGTCAAAAAGTCACACAGCTAGCAGACGTTTATTGATACAATCCTCTGGCAGAGCAGTTCCCATCACCTGTCCACTTTTGTTTTCATTTCTGTTGTGACAGAACCTGTAATTCTCACCATTCCTACCTCCACCTCCACGTTGACTGCCAGTGCCCTACCTGTGGCAGTTACTCGGGTTTTCTATTATAATGTAAAGAAATATTTTTTATTTTATGTACATTGGTGTTTTGACTGTACATCTGTATGAAGGTATCAGATCCCTTGGAACCAGAGTTGTGAGTGACCAAGCAGGTGCTGGGAATTGAACCTTGGGTCCTCTGGAAGGACAGCCAATGCTCTTCTCTGCTGAGCCGTCTCTAGCTCTCTATCCCACCTCTTTAAGGCCTCTTTCTAACCTGGCTTGACATGTGAAGAAGTAAAACACATGGGCAGGGCAGGACAATGGCTCCTTCAGGGGCACTTGCAGACAAGCCCATGGTCTCCTCTCAGCTGCTCAGAATTTGCTGTAGTGATCTCTAGGATGGGGTGGAGTGAAGCTTTTGGTGACTCAATTGTCACTCCAGGCCTATATCCCTGGTAGGAAGCAATCAGGATGACTCCCTCCATCATGCCTGCCTGCCCCAATGTACGTCGATCAGAGCCTAGGATGCAGCTCACTTGGGCTAATGGGTCAAAGAGGATGCCATTACTAACTAGGTCCACTGAAATGACTAAGGAGGCCTGGCCACCCAGTCTGATGTCCTCCACAACCTAGTCCCAAACCCTTTTCCCTCCTCCCCTCTCCACAGAAACAAGCAGGAGCCTGATGAGGGGCATGTCATCATTTTAATGATGTAGATCTTTGGTGTCTCCCTCATTAGCAGTAGACTGTCCCCTCTCCTCCCACCACAATGTTTCTATGATGAGTGACAAACAGAAAGGAAATCACATTTTCATACTAAAAACAAAATGATCAGAGCCTTGATTTCTCCACTAAAAACTACACGTACAGTTCAGGATTCCACATGCAACACCTCAAGTCACAGACCAAGACCTCACATTCTGACCTGGAATCTCCTCCCTCCAACCTTGGGCTGGCTTTGGCCTATGCTTAGGTAATACTGACACCCATAGGTGCTGCACGGAGGGTCTTGTGGAAGGGGGGAGCTTGGTGGACATGCTGGGGGCGGGCCAGCCTACACCCCCCCCACTCCTGAGGACCTGTCCACCACCGTGTATCGACTCCATCCTGTGTCAGTCAAGTAGGCTATCTCCTTCACTCCACAGGTGTCGCACTCGTGAGTGTAACAAGTCACTGGCATGGAAGCTGGGCTTGACCTTTCCGTCTCTGTGGGCTAAGAGGATGTGAGAGGCTGGAACTCTGGAAGTTTTAAAGATGGAAGCAATTGGGGGGGGGGGGGCGCTGCTCCTCTGCTCCTGGTGGCTCTTCCCTCCAGTAGTGGGCGGAGAAGAACTGTCCCACCATTCTGTCCAGGATGGTGTGGTCTAGCTCTGGAAGACTTCGCTCTTCTGGGGCTCATGCCCAGGGTTGAGTCCCCTAGGTCAGTGATCCTAGGAGAAATGGGGCTCATAGCAGAGATACCCACTTGCTTCTTCATTCACACCAGGTTCAGCAGTGAGGCTCTTCTGGGCTCTAGATCATGGAAGGCTCTAGTATCCCAGGCCAGCCTTGCCAGTTGGACTGCCCCTTACCCACTGCCCCACCCTCTCATTGCTCCTGTTCCTGGATGCAAGCATCAGCTCTTCTGTGTCCAGTTCCCAGCCAGCCGTGAGGTCCTGCTCCTGCTCAGCAGCTTGAGGGAGGTACCAGTACCTGGTTTTGTCTCTATCGGTTCCGTGGCTCCCCACTAGGGCCTGCAGCTTCCCCCACATTGCTACTATCACCCTCAGGAAGGTGACTGTTATTGGTCACATTGCAGTGCATGGTTGGTCCCTCATTGCTGGCAAGGGGGACTGGAATGGGGACAGGGGAGGAAGAGGACAGGGCTGGCTGGGGTAGTTCCCTTCCAGAGGTACTAGGCTGGTCCCTGGAGGCTGTCCGGGGGCTTAGTCCTCGCTCTGCCAGTTGCCCAGGTTCTGAGAGTAGTCCTCGAGAGGTGGAGGGCTGGGGTGAGGAGGTACGAGCAGCCCCTGACTCTGTGCCTGTCTGGGAGCTGCGGTGAATGCGGTGGCTAACGATGATGTTGTTGCCGAAGCCACCCATGGAGGCCATGGTGGTACTCTGTTCTCGCTGTACCACAGCTGTCATGCCACCCTCGGCCATTAGCCTCTGGATCCGGCTGAGGGCATCTTCCCCACTGCCACCATATTCCGAGCCCTCGCCTGAAAGGCACAAAGCAGAAGAAAGGAGTTAGTTGCTGGTCTGAGTCTCTGAGCCAGGCAGCAGGAGCTAGCAAATGCTGGGGAATTCTAGGCAAAACAAACAAACAACAACAAAAAACAGGATTAAGGTCAACCTCAGCACTGTGAACAGAGTCCTAAGAGCAGGACAAGAGTGAGTCCAAAGGACTACTATTCATACCTCTGCTGTACTGCAGAGGAAAAGGCTGAGGCTATGCACCTGTGTCAGAGCAGAGCTTGGACCAAGGCAGGTGCTTGGCTTTAGCCCCATTCAGAATGCAGGTTGCTTTGAAAGAGGCAGAGGAGAAGACTGGACAGTTTGCTTTGTCTGTCCCCATCTGGGGTGACTTTCAGACCTGGTCCTGGAATGGGATTTACCACCTAATCTTTGGGTGTGGTCCACAGGCAGTCTGTCAGGTGTATTTCAACGTGATCTTCCCTCAGTTCTGTTATTCTCTAAGAGCCTGACAGAGCTGTCTTCTCTTCTCCCTTTCCCGTAGGTCCTCATTCATCAGCCCCTGGTCAGTGCTCTCCCTGGGCTGTATGCCTGACACCACATTTCCCTAAAGAGCACCACTGCCAGCTGTGATGCCAATATGCAGCTCTAGGTAGCAAAGGTCTGCTCCCCACAGACCTGGACATACAGCCATTAAGTAGCTGGCTGGACCTGCATAGTGTTAGAGAGGAAATGCTAGCCCAGGTAACTGGCACCCAGGGCAGCAGCAGTACTTCCACCCCAAGTCACCAGGCTGGGCAGCTCCAGCCACAGCTCCCAGCAGCCAGGCCAGGTCCAGCTCCCCTAGAGTGCTGATTTGTTTCCTCCGACTACCCTGCCCGGCTCAGAACTCTTTGGTTTTGGAGTACTCATGGATGACAGGTAACTCAAGGTTACCCGTGACTAGATGTTTTTACAGGGCTTTCTCTGTCCCTTGCCCTAAGTCTTTTCTTGGCTTGCTTATTTGTGTTAGACTTCTAGGCTAGTTACTCTCATTACTTCATGACTTAGCTCTGTCTCAGGCCCCTTCTCTCTTGCATGGGACCTGGCAGGTACTTGCTCAATTCTCCCTCTGGGTCTTGATCCATTTTCCTCAGCACTAAACAGTGAGGACTCTATCCAACCAAGCTTTGGCTTTTATTTAGCTGGCTTTTCCTGAGGTCCCCAGGAAACTGCCCCACCCAACCCTGCACCTGTCCTGAACAGCTAAGCTTCAGCTTCACTTTGTATTCAGAAGATAGGAAACCTGAAGAGCTCTGAGTCTCAGGGGCCAAGTCTTCAACTAGTAGGGCAGGGCAACAGGAGGGGTCAAGTTAGACCTCAGTGACAGTGAAGTCTCTATTTGTTCCTAGAGTCCTTCCTATGGTCCAGGCGATCTCCATGGCTTTCCAAGAGCTCTCTGAGGACTTTCTCCTGTTCCTTGGGGATCTGAAGTGGGCTGGCTTGGGGCTTGTCAACTGTGTCTGTTCCAACTCCCAGAACTTCCCAGTGCTTGTTTCCAGAGAGAGAAAAGCTACTCTGGAGCCAAAGGTGCTACAAAAGCCCAGCCCCAGAGTGCTTTGTGATCAGCACTCAAGTATAAGACTCTGTTCTTCCCTGCTGCCTGCCCATGGACCCTCCATTTGGCTATTTCCTAACTGACTCTCTTCTCTCTTCCCTGCTGCCTGCCCATGGACCCTCCATTTGGCTATTTTCTAACTGACTCTCTTCTCTCTTCCCTGCTGCATGCCCATGGACCCTCCATTTGGCTATTTCCTAAATGATTCTCTTCTCTCTTCCCACCCCATTCCCAGGTTGCTGCCACTAAGCTTCTGATTCTTTTTCTCCATTGAGTAAGACAAGGTATCTCTGTGTAGCTCTGACTGTCCTGAGACTTCATCTGTAGACAAGATTGACCTTGAATTCCGAGCTCTTCTTGCGTTTACCTCCTGAATCCTAGGATTCAAGGCATGAAGCACTACTGTCCGGCTGCTGTTATAATTCTTAGTTAACTGAGCTCTGGCTAAGTCCACAGCTTGCTCAAAGCTCAGCAACTCCAGAACTATCAAAAGTATTTTTGATAGTTGAGGACTTTCTGACTAGACCCTTGTCATTTTCTTGACCTATGCAATGCACACAACAGTCTTTTCTAAAGCTGACCCAGATCTGCTCCCTGACTATGCATACTGAGATACTATACAAGCTCAGGTTCAGAGGTCAGTATAAAGGCACATCTTTTACTCAAGAATAGAGCTGTAGCAGTTGGAGCTCCAATACTACTACATGCCTTTCCCTGACTCAGTCACTAGTGACTCCATCTCTTGCTTGCTGGGCCTTCCTGAATCTTGTTCATCACAAGGTCTAGGATGAAATGTTTATTTGCCAAATACATGTATGGATGACTGAAAAGTGGTTCCTATGCTGCATATAGCAGCTCCAGACTCGAGGCAACTTTGAAAATTGCTTCTTCTTCTTTTTTTTTTTTTTTTTTTTCTTTTTTTCTTTTTTCTTTTCTTTTTTTTTCGGAGCTGGGGACTGAACCCAGGGCCTTGCGCTTGCTAGGCAAGCGCTCTACCACTGAGCTAAATCCCCAACCCGAAAACTGCTTCTTACTCTGCTTCAGGAGAACTCTTTCTATGCCTGCTTCCCTTATGGGATTGCCCTTTGTAGGATGAGACACAATGGTTTCATTTTGTGATTCATGTGATTCCTTTTCTAAAACCTGTCAGTTCATGATGCTTCATACAATGTGAGACAAAGTGCACGCTGAAAAAGAGTGGATTGGACATGGAGAGATGTGCATACCACAGCTTCTGGGGCTGAGTGTCAACAGCCTCAGCCTAGAATCCTGAGCTGTGGTTCTATCTTGGAATGCTAAGCTGAGGCTAAGAGGCAGCAGCTGGTATATTCTCAACAGGAAAGAAGGACTGAAGCCCAATGGATATGGTTTTGAGCAATGGTGGGCATAGTGGGTAACTCTGCTGCTTCCTCCTCCGGAGCTGAAGTATTTCTTTTAGCATTTCAAAAACAGGAGACTGGTTTAGTGCTGTTGGCAGATTGTTTCCTTGGCAAGTTCTGAATGCAGAAGACAGGTGGGACTAGCAACTTCCCATAATGCCCTTCAGTTGCATTTAATTCTGGGGGTGGTATACAGCCAAGGAGGAGAAAGGAAGTGGGAACTAAGACCGTGTATGTTCTAGCTCTTTCTTCCATAATGGCACCTGTTTTTCCCTGGCCTGGGGCTGTTCTAACTTCTATCTTCACCATAACAGACAAAGGCCCAAGGCTGAGAGACAGAGCCATGGAGTTCTCCAAGAAGCAGGGAGACAGGGCCTCCCATGACTCCACTCATTTGTACTAGTGCTGGGAGCAGCCATGAGCTTCCCTCACTTTCTAAGCTGCCTCCTGGATGGAGAGCAGGCAGCTTGTAGCAGGGCAACACTGATGTCCCAGAGCAGACTTGTTGGTTAAAGGCTGGCAAGCACAAGAGCAAATGCCCTTGTGTAGAGTTCCTCAAAAAAATGTCAGAAATGGCTGAATGGCTTTTAATTGTTTGGAGAGGTGGGAATGCAAGTGATTGAACCAGGACCTCACACAGTGTGCTCTACCACTGAACTACACTCCTAGACCCACAGATTTTTAGAAAAAGTAAATGAGAAGCAGACAGGTTCTGGTTCTGTTGGGTTTATATAATGTAAGGAATGGCTAGCTACAAGACAATAATTACTACAACCAGATCTGGTTCTCAAACTAACAAATCCAGGCCTTGGTGTGTGTGGGGTGGGGTGGTATACAGCCCAGCCCAGAAGAAGGACTAACCTCAACTAGGCTGCTCCTGTGCATGCTCCTGGAGACCTGGCCACCAGTTAAGTCTACTCAAGGAGTGAGGAGCTGCCGTGCCTGCCTCTGGATGAGAAAGTGCAGGCATGGAGAACACTGCTGACAAATGGCTCCCCAGCAAGGTATCTGGAATCAGAGCTGTGGGTTAAGCGCCTGGGCACAGGCTGCAGAAGGGCACTTAGCAACCCATTCCTCACTTCCTCTTGCAGCTCATTCTTCCCTTTTTGTCTACTTTTTGAAATGTGCTACTGTTCATGGCAAAGCTGGCTGGAGGGTCCAGTTGGCAGGGCTGTGGCTCCTAATGCTGCTGTCTGCTGGGCTTCTGGACTAGCAACTTGCTGCTCTGCTTTAAGGAAGCCAGAAATGGGGAGGGGAAAATGAGGTTCTAGCCCCTGAAAAAGACTGCTTCTATCCTTTACTTACCCTAGTCCCCAACTCCCAAACAAGAAGCAATAAACTGTAGCCCAGAATCAGCAAGACAAAGACAGGATTCTTTTGGGAGGTCAGACACTAGGGGGTACACATCTCTTCAGTAGCAAATCCTGCTCACAGAGCCACTGCTCTACCTGCGAATCCTGCACACAACTCTGCGCATGCAGCTAACCTCAGTTCTCAATGTGCGCTTCGCTTTCCTCAGACACCTGCTGGTGGGCCTCTGCCCACATGTCCGAGTTCCCAACGCAGTGCTCTTGCACATGCTGAGATGCTCCTGTCAGCACATTCTGTCTAACTACTACTCAACTCGAGGACCCAGCACAGGGTCCACTTTCTCTTCCTGACCCCATAGGTATGTCCTAGTTCCTCCTCGTCCCTCTCAGGAAGGTGTCAGCTGCTTAGCTGTTAGCTGTTTACCATCATTCAACTCCAAGCTCTGAGGGGAAGAATGGAGGCTCAATTCTTACACTCTCTTCCTTGTGAGTAAACCTCCATGATGCTTGCCTCATCGGGTCCTTTTAGAGACCACTGCCCCAGCTGAGAGTACTCTCTGGCTCTGCTGGAGAAGCAGTAGTTCCTTGAGCACTTAAGACCTAAGCTTCTGGGAATGAGCTCCACAGATTCCAGGATGGCTCAAGTCCATAAACCCCTGTATGAATGGGCCTGGATATGGCTAAATGAGACTTCATCTGCCTCCTCCTCCTCCTCAGGCTCAAAGCTGCAGCTGGCTGGCTCAGCTAATACTGCCAGCTGCTCATGTCCCCAGCAAGGGGTTTCTACTCCATAAAGAGCCCTGGGCTTCAGATGTGAGAGATGGACTAGGCTGCAAATGAGAAAAGGGATTTAACTCTGAACATTTCAGTTCATGGCAGGGAGGAGGAAGGTGCCCCACGGAGAGATGCAGTGTAGAAAAGTCATTCCCTGGAGGCAATATCAGCAGATTTGTTACTCTTGGTCCGATACACATCAGGGCTTCTCCTTCCATGGTCTTTCAAGCAAATGGCTCAACCAGACATAGAAAGTCTGTTTAGATGCTACCTTGTTTGGGACTAGGAGCAGCAAGGGGGCTAGAGGTAGGAGGTAAGGAGAGTGAGAACAGCCTGCTTAAAGCAGCTGCTGATGGGTTACAAAGTGTCTTGAGCCCTACCACTGGGAAGTGCTAATTGGTTCTTAAATGTGTGAGGCCAGCAGAAAGCCGGGGCTGATGCTGGCAGTGTCATACCTGAAGTAGGTGAGAGGAAGGACTGCTGGTATGCCCAGCTGTATGCACAATGTCAAACTACTACCAGAGGAGCACTAAGATTTTCACTTGCAGTAGGACCAATATGCCATGCTAGTTGAGGGGAGATAAACTAGGGACCCTGCCTTGGTGCTGGAAGAAGCCCTCACTATGGAATCTCACTTTCCACTCTTGGTAAATAGCCTTGGTCCTCATGAGCACAGGTCTAATTCTCCCTGAGAGGACAGATGATTTCCAGTCAGATGTCCCCGGCTCCTACCTTCACCAGGACCTGAGGATGCTGTCCCTGGTTCCTCTTCCTCCCTCTCAGTCTGTGTTTCAGCATTCTGCAACTGGAGGGCCAGAGTCTGGGTGCCCTGAGATGTCACAGAGGTGGTAGGGTTCCGAGGTTGCAGCCCAATTGCATTCATCAAGCCCATGTCTCTGTCTGTCCGCCATGTGGCTCTGCTGGTTCTAAAGTAAAAGACAGATGGAAGTCAGAAAGGGCTTGGAGTGGGGTCCTGTACAGAAGTCTTGGATTCCATACCAATTCCAGGCCAGCAGCCTAGGAAGGGAGAGCCATAACATTACAAGTGTCTCTTCATGGAAGCCATGAAAAAAGAGCCTTGTAGGATGGGAGCACAGCCCACAACCAGAGCCCAGGGCCAGGCTAGAGCTTGCTCACCTTTCTTGGCTATTTCTTAGACATAGACTTCTGAACCTAGGACAGGCAGGACAGCTGGCCCCAGACTTGGAAGACTCACTTTTAGCTTCTTCTGGGATTATTATTCTAGCTATACTCTGCAGGAAGCAGGACCTGCCTTAGGTCTCCCACTGAGCCAGTGTTTTGTTTTTACAATGTCCCAAGTTTCATTAGTGGATTTAAGTGAAAAAAAGATGCTTAGTGTCAGATTTCTATTCTCAGTGGCCCCTGGGCTACAGCCGTTAGCTGCTTGATCCTTGTAGCTCTAGTCATCTGAAAGCAGTACCCACTCCTCAATATCCTTGGGCAAATGAGCAGATTTCATGGGGTAGCATTTTGCTCCAGGGCCCTTTACTTTCACTCTAAGTGTGCCCAGATACCATGGGCAGAACTAGAGAAGGCATGTGTTCTCCAGTAAGACTCCAGGAGTAAGGCTTTTGTCTCTTCTGTAATTATGTGACACAGTATCTGTCTGTATGGGGATGGGGATGTGAATGCAGATATGAGGGCCCACAGAGGCATCAGGTACCCCTTGGATCTGGAGTTGTAGGAGGTTCTGAGCTGCCTGATGTAGGGCTAGGAACCAAGTTTAGGTTCTCTGTAAAAGCAGAACGTCCTCCTAACTACCAAGCACTCTCTCTGGCCTCTGTCTTCTTTTGACTATATGTAAAAGCTTAAGACTTGTAACAGATCAATGAAAGGCAGCTGTGGTTAAGCAAAGGTCCAGAGGACTCCAATACAGGACTTTCCAACTTTGGCTTACCCAGGCCGCTCGCTGCTCCTGCTACTTGAGTGGACAGTGAAGACCGTTTCATTTAGCTGGTCCCAGTAGTACTCAATGCCAGAGTTTAAGGCCCTGATGACCCATTGGGAAAGAAGAGAAATAAAAGGTGAAAGGTATTAGCGAGGTGGTTAGGAATTCTTGAGTCCTGGGCTTGGGTGTGTGGTGTGGTCCATTCAGAAAAGAGAAGGTCCAGAAAGCTCCTTCAATAGGGTGCTCAATATTGGGGCATCTCATATATCTTGAATATCCCAAATGCCTTCAAGTAGGCTTCTCCATGCGGCCAAGAGGCAACTAAAACCCCAATATCAGATGTGCAGCAGGTTCCAAGTATCCTTAGAAACACAATGGTACCGACAGTGAACAAGAGGCTAGAGGAGGACTTACTAGAGAAACATGTGCCATGGACAGCTGCCACATGGGCTCACTCAGTCCTCAAGATGCAGACACTTGTGCCCCTGAGTCCTTTCCTATTGACAAGGGGCCATGAGGAAGAATGGAGGCACCTTAACAATCTTATCTACCTGGAGACAAATGGCTGTGCCAACTTTCTCTTTGGGATGGAGAGCGTCTTTGGCCAGGGTAAGCTGTAGTACAGGTAAACTGTCTGCAGTGTTCTACCTGCCATGCTCCCTGGGCTGACAATTCTTATCAGGCAGCGTCCCCATGCCAGAGGGAAGCAGTGTTCACTCGGTTCTCTACACTGACTTGTCACCAAAAGCTACAGTCCTAGATGACAGTGTAGATCCCCAAACACAACTGTTCCCAGTGACTCAGTACTAACAAAGTGCCTATTTAACATGCATAAAGTCCACGACGGTCATCAACTATCTTGCTTTGGAAGATCTCTCCCTAGCCAGGCAGAACAGTAAATACCTATACTGCTAGCAACTTGGGAGATAAAGGTAGAAGGATGGAGAATTCCAGGCTAGTCTAGGCTATATGAAACTCTATCACAAAATAAATAAAGAGAAAATTAAAGATCCTTCTCTGATGGAGTACTGCCTTGTAACAGACACTGTGGTTGAGAACAGGATGCTAGTGACAGCTGTGAAGTGTAGGGAGAAGTGGGAAAGAGAGTTTGTTTTTAAAGATTTCTTTTTATTCTATGTGTATGTATGTGTGCTTCAGTGTATATATGCACAACACAGGCATGCTTGGGGCCTGCAGAAGCCAAACAAAATTATCAGCACCCCGAAAATTGAAGTTACTTGTTATCAGCTGCCAGGGGAATGTTAGGAATTGAACCTGGGCCCTCTGAAAGAGCACAGGTGAACCCAGAGAGACATGCTGGTGCAATCACGGCACAAATGTTGCGGAAGCGGCCAACCACTCAGTAACTGGATTTGAGTTCCACCCCATGAAATGGAACCCATGCCCGAGACTGCTAGGTGGCCCAGAACCTGAGAGACTGAGAGTCACCTGGCCTAGGAGAAAACCAACACTATTGTCTGTTAAAAGGAACACACGACTAAAATGACTCCTAATGATGTTCTGCTATACCCATAGACCCATGCTTCACTTGCCACCCTCAGAGCAGCTATAGACGATGCGGTGGATGATGATCAGCACAGAAACTCAAAACTAGATGATGTGCAGAGAGTGAGAGACTTGGAAACATTATTCCATAGCTATAACTGGACTAATGCACAACCAAACTCACAGAGATTGTGGTAACATGCACAGGACCCTGGACAGGTTTAAGCTAGATGGGGTCCCAGTGCTAAGAGGGGTTTAAGTAGACATGGTTACTACTTCCAGCCAAGAAGTACTTACAGTGGTTCCTGCTTGCAAAGAAAAAGTTAATTCCCCCATGAAGTTTCGCTGGGTATATTAACCACACTGAGCAGGGGGCAACACAAAACAAGCCCAGTGATGATCTTGTAGACTTTCCTCTCATAGTGCTGTGTTTGAGCGTTGGTTTGTCTCACTGGTCTTTTGCTTGTATATTCTAGTTTCCATTTATATGGTTTATGTGTGTTTGTGTTTCCTGTTTCTTTTTGTTTAAGAGAGAAACAAGGGCATGGAGCTGGGTAAATGGGGAAGGTCTGGGCAGAGTTGGTGGAGAGGAAAAGCATGATCAAAATAAATTGCACAAAAATTGTTTTTTCAGCCGGGCAGTAGTGGTACATGCAAATCCCAGCACTCGGGAGGCAGGGCCAAGGTGGATCTCTAAGTTGAAGGCTAGCATGGTTTATAGAGTGAGTTCTAGGACAGCCAGGACAACACTGCCTCAAAAAACCAACCAACCAAACTAAATTAAAAAAAAAAAAAAGAGTCATTTCTCCAACCCCTCCTAAAATAGGCATTTTGTATTTATTAAATATTATTAAATATTTATTTAGTGTAATGTGTGTGTCACATGGTATGGCAGGCATGTGAAGATCTGAGGATAATGTGTGGGAGTTGTATCTTCACCTACTGATATATCTAACCAAACAAGCTTTTAAGTTCACTAATTAATTAGATTTTGTAGACAGCCTAAATGATATCTAAAACACCTCACAGTTCTCCTAAACAAGTCAGGAAATCAAGTTCTTGAAGCACTGTTTTTCCAACTTCATATTCTACACTCCAACACCAGTGTTTAGAGGGTAGACATGGTTAAGGGAGGCTATCAGGTTGGGCCCTGACCTGATAAGACTGTGGTCTAACAAGAAGAGGGAGAGAGGAGTCTCTCTTAGAGACACAGTAGTGGCATGGTGAGATAGTAGGCACCTATAAACAAGGAAGTCATCCCTCTCAGGAAACCTCTGATGGTTGGAATTCCAACCTCAAGAACTCTAAGAAAATCAGTATCTGTCATTTAAGTCACCAGGTCTATGTGTTTTGCTAAGGCAGCCTAAATAAATTATGATATTCTCTAGTATGTCAGTTTGCAACCTGGGGGCAGTGTCACTCTCCTTCGACAACAGAACAACCCCAGGGAACAAGAGATGGAAGTCAGCTAGCAGGAGATGGGTTTAGGGAGAAGTTATGAGGGGCTTCTTTTTCAATCCTGATGAGTCAGCACAGGCATGGATAAGAGAGGACTACAGTAGATGGTTGGGCTGCCTTGTGCAGAAGGCAGCAGAATTGGGGAGAGACCCTAGATCTAGCTGTACAGAGCCTGTCATTCTAGGTAGAGGCTTCACCTGAGGGAATAATGCTAGTTTCCTCTTTCTCTGCTTTTTTACATGCTTGTACACTTCGTGTCACTGGACTTTTATTTAGACCCCTCTATAGAGTAGTCTCATTTCTACAAAGAGTTATTGTTTGTGGGGTCTAAAGACTACTGGAGAGCAAAGGTGAGAGGTAGCCTTGCATTAGGAAAAGGCAAATGGCCAGAAGCAAACTGCAGATCCTTTCAAAATAGCACTTTTTGGTGAGCAAATCCTGGCTGCATTATGTCTATGTAGAGCCAGCTGCCAAGAAGCCTTTGATGTACAAACTTGTCGAGATTTATTGACAGGTTGCAATACCATGTGGGCCTCTGCCAAATCCCTCCTCTGTAATTCCTGTTACTCAGGGTTAGTTAGTAACAACAAACTGTTCACAATAAACCTACAGCAAACCAAGTACTGTGTGACCAGGAACCTTCTTCCTATCTCAGAAAGGAAACTTTGGAAGAACCAGGCTGTTCTGGGACCATCAACATGACTCGAGAAACCAAGGATTCCCATAAAACACTCCACTGAGGCTGCACGTGCCACCCCTTAAGAGCTGGGAACTGGGCTACTTCCTGAAGACAGCAAAGGTGGGTTTGTAGAGTCTGGGAGGGTAAGGATGGGGGGTCTTGAGTTTGAGCCCTGCCTCACTGCGCTGTTTTTATGGCCAGTGAGCCTGACAATGGCAAGGCACTTTTGGACTTGACTTCCTATCTGGGTGCTAAAGGATCAGAGCTGATGAGACCTTTTCTGGTGACACTCACTGACTCTGCCTTTCAGTTAAAAGAATGATTTTCAGCCAGCTTTTTCTTTCTTGGGACTTGGTAAGGATGAATGAGTCACTGTTTGTTCTAGGTTCTTCTTGGGAGCTAGACAAACATACAAAGGGATAAAGACTGGGAAGGTCTACAAGGGGCAGTGTTTCAAATGGTCTTCTACACAGCACCCGGTTCTCTTCAGCAGCCTCTCTAAGTTGTGCTTCTGGGTGTGGCTCAATCAGTCTCACTGCTGGGGCCCTACAGGGCTCCTTGAGTAAGCGGGAAAGCCAGCCTTTCTCAGAGATCCCAATGTTCTGTTCACCCGATCTGTGGCTCGGATCTTCCCAGGTTCTTAAGAACACTACACTCATCTGACGGTCTCAGGGATGTCTCTGCAGACTGCTTCCAGGAAGACTGGTATTTATCTGTACCATCTCTGGTGAGGGAAAGAGCTGGCACCTGGCTCTCCTGGCTAGCCTGAAGGAGAGTCTCTGTGGAAGTTCTGGCTCCCCTTTTCATTCCAAAATATGCCTTTCTCCTCCTTGGTTACTAATGCCTGATTATAATTACCATCCACATTGGTCGCTCCCTCTGAAAGAACTGAGGCTTTGTAAGGAGTGCCATCCTTGGTCAAGGTTTCAGGTGCTCCACACTCGGGTTACTTCTCTTCTGCCAATCTCTAGTCTGCCTCCTTCTGAGCTGGTTCTAGAAGCAGTGGTCTAGTAATGTCGCTCCCACCCTCATTTAGAGGGAAATCCATGAAGCCGGGCAGGGGTCCTACACACCCACTCACAGGGAGGGTCAGTGGTGGTAGCTAGGCTGGCCATCAGCCAGAGGCACAGCAGCCTGGTTGGAAGTAGTGAGCTCATTACTGGGAAGGGGAAGGGGATTACTGAGCTTATCTGCCATCATGGTATGACAGCCTGGTACAGGCCCTCGAGGGACAGACAAGTCTTTTCACTAGTCCTAAGAGTCCTTTCCTAGGATGAGATGGGGTGTGCTTTAAAGCCTTTGTCTACTGGCAAGTAGGACTTCACAATCACCAAGAGACACCCAAGAAGCTTGTTCCCAGTCTGTGCTTGGCAAGAGGACTGAGGCTGAGACAATGGGAAAGAATCAAGAGCAGCATTGAGAGCACAGAATGCAAGGCAGCTGCCTGTGCCTGGACAAAGGCAGACAACCACCTGTCTTGGGGGAGGGCTGCAATCTTGGCCCAGCTGGTGGGCTAGATTCTGTGCCCTTGGGAATGGGTGTGCCAGGGAACTGCCGTCACACAGGGACAGGCAGCAAGCCTTAAGCAGCTGCCTGTGAAACAGACTGGCACTCTGAGTTCCTACTTCTCTATTTGTTCTTAGGCAAGAGGCCTATCCATGTTAGGCGTCAACACTGGCTTATCCTATTTTCCACCAGATACCTGATTCACCTAAATAGGATCTAGAGATCTTAGGAAATTATAAAAACATGGGTGTGTTCCTGTGGTATATTTTTATGCAGGAGAGAATATGTTGCTTTCTTTCTTTTTTCTTTTTCTTTTTTTTTTTCTTTTTCTTTTTTTTTTTTTTTTTGGAGCTGGGGCCCGAACCCAGGGCCTTGCGCTTGCTAGGCAAGCGCTCTACCACTGAGCTAAATCCCCAACCCCAATATGTTGCTTTCTTAAAAAAAAGAAAAAGAAAAGAAAAACCAACCCATTTACTTTGTGTACGTGTGTAGTCAAAAGGACAACCTCAGGGAGTTGATTCTTCCCTCCTATCATGAGAGTCCTGGGGACTAAACTCAGGTCACCAGATTTGAGATATAGGCCCTTCACTGTTTGAGCCATCGCAAAGGCCTTGTTTTATGTTTCATTTTTTGAGAGAGAGTCTTGCTATCCAACCCATGGTAGCTTCAAACTCAAGACAATCCTCTTACCTCAGCCACTTGGGTGCTGGCACCACCATATATAGTTGTAGAGGGTTTTTGGATGAGAAAGGCTTAAATCAGTTGTAGGAAAGAGATCTGAATTGGAAAATTCCGAGGCCCAATTCTAACAGTGATTTGTGGGGAGGCCTAACATAACCTTATTAGTTTGCCTGAAGTAAAAATAAAAGAGATAAACGTGGCTAAACTTTAAGTCCAGCATGGTAGAAAGAGTCTGTGATGGGGAGTTTGAGGGAATCTACAATGTGTGTCAAGGTCAGTCAGCCTTGGTTACATACTGAGATCTTGGGGTAACTTGGCAGAACTTAAGACAAAGTCTCATTTATGCTAAATGTGTATGAGACCCTAAATTTCCTATCTTAAGGCTACAGGATCCCAAGCAATCAGAATAAATAGCAGAACCATAACTGGTGGGTGAGTTAACCCCACCAAGCCCAGGCTAGGACTGTCTCATGGTCTAGTGCCCATTTTCCTTAGGAAGAGGCTCGAGCTCCCAGAAGCCCAAGATGGTTTAGGCTCCCTGAGACTCTGGGATGCTGAAGAGAACATATGGGAGAAGAGAGAAAATAGAGGCCAAAGCCACCTTCATGTTTGGCTGAGGAGTCTGTGACTCACACCAAATCCGTGGGCTAGGGTCTGAGGCATGACATCTAGGAGGAGGGGTGACGACAAACTGGGTTAGAGAGTGCCTCTGCAGGGGAAATCTCTTTAAAAGGGAGAGGCTAGAGGACTGTGCTAGGGACAAAGGTGAATGGTGTGAGCCAAAGATAAAACCAGACTGGAAAAAACAGGTCTCTGAAACACAGGAAAGGAAATGCCTACAACTATTATGTTGGTATGAATAAAATTATAGTCCAGAATTCTATACCAATTTTGGAGAGGATATCAACTAGATTTATCTTAGGAATTCCTAAGGAGAAGAAATAAGATAGCCAGCTTCATGTGGTTTGGGGAAAAGGAGATATTTGAGAGCCCACACAGATCCTAGACCAGAGACAGTACAGAGAAAGGGCAAAAAGTGACAGATCCAGCATCTGTGCTAAAAGTAGCTCAGAGATGTAGCCTTTGTTATGGAAAGACACAAGGAAGTAGTAAGAGAGCCTTTCTGGACACAGAAGCATAGAAGCAAGTAGCAGCCAGAACAAGGCCCTCCCTCTCTTCTGTAAGAGCAATGTCAATGGGTCAGACTTAAACCTGGAAGGTGGAGGTGAAGAGGATCAGAAGTTCATGATCCTCCCTGGTGATATAAATTCTGAGGCTAGACTGGAACACAAGATCTTGTCTGGAAAAAATAAAATAAATAGAAATAAAGACAATGTGGGCACTCCCAAAGGCCCAAGGCTTTGCATGACCAGTCACAACAAGCATTCCGGTCTGTACAACATTCAGAAGACTGCAACCGAGTGAAGAGCAGCATCAGGGCAGCCTGGAGACAGAAGTGGCATTTAGTCAGCTGGAACCCTGCAGTGCCCCACACAGCAATCAGCCTGCTCTGCAGTGAAGCAGAGCTTCACACACTCCACCTGGCTGGGTCTAGAAACTGATAATCAGGCTCATTCCAGGACCTTGAGTACGTGGCTGAAGAGACCTCTATCCTTCAAAAAGCCAGAGGAAGGGGAAAAGGTGCCGTTAGGTCAGATGTGATCTTATTCCCTGTTTCTTCCTTACTCAAAGCTTGATAACAATCATTGTGACTTCACATTGAGCTTTTCAGTCAGCTTCCACCATTATGAGATACAGCTTCTAGTACAAAAGGAGCAGGGCACAGAGACAGTCTGTTGGAGATCGGTAGCCTGACCAATTAGTTTTATTTATTTATCTTATGTGCATCTTTTTAAAGTGTATTTTATTATATAATATAATTATATATTATAAAACAAAATATCATTACATTTTATAATTTTGTAATAACTACAATTTCATGATAATAAAGATAAATGCTATTTTATGTGTATGTTTGTCTGCATGTATGTATATGCATGTGTATCCTGGTAAACATGGACATCAGAAGAGGGAGTTCGCCTGGAACTAGAGTTACAAATGGTTGTGAACTATCACATGAGTATTGAGAACCTAACCTGGGTCTCTTACAAGAAAAACAATGCTCTCACCTGCTGAACCATCTCTTCAAAGACCTCCCAATTTTATTTATTATTTGTTTATTTATTTAGGTTCTTTAAGACAAGAAGGTTTCTCTGTTTCTCAGTCCTGGCAGTCCTGTAAGTCAGGGTTAGGCCAGGTTGGCCTTGAACTCACTGAGATCCGATGCCTCTTCTTCCTGAGTGCAGGGATAAAGGTGTGCGACACCGTGCTAGCTTCAATTTTATTTCTGAAGTTACTGTCTGTTGCATTTATATAAACATGAGACCACTTGTTGAATTTTTCTAGAAAAGGCTTTTAGGAAAACCTTTGATATCCAGTCTTTTGCCTGAGGGGAATTTGCTATCACTAGGAAAACAGATAAGAGACAAAGGAAAATGAAACACTGTCTAGATTCAAGAAAGCAACCACTGAAGTATCTGGTTTGATCTGTTTTGGCAGCGCCAGAGATTGAACCTAAGAACTTACATATATCCTAGACTCCATCACTGACCCACACTCTCAGCTCTCTGCCACTTTGAAATTGGAGCTTATATATAGCCCAAGCTGGCCTTAACTCATGATCCTCGTCTTCATTCTCTAAAGCAGTTGGGAATCACATGGGTCCCAAAGCATACCCAGCTACTCAAACAGTTGTTGTTGTTGTTTTTTTTTTTTTTTCGTTTGGAAATGAAGAACTTACTTCATCTTGAGAGAAGAAGGTCCTTTAAGCAGCCTGGGAAGGTGTGGTGCAGGGACCAATAAAAATCAGAGAACCTTTTCTTTTTAATCCCCTCCCTTTTGTGAGACAGGGTCTTGTTATGCAATCCAGGCTTGTTTTGAACTTTATCCTTCTGCTCATCTTTTTCATGTAACCCTCTAATACCTCTCTAGCAGGTTTTGGATTATCTGCATAAAAGGACCTACCTATCTGGCCAGGCCTACAAGTAAGTACTATTTTGTTTAGGCCTCTGTTCAGATAGTGTCCATACCCACCCCCTCCACCCCCCTGAGTAACTCACTCTGGTCGGCAGATCACCAGGTCTCCTTTGTTGGTGCCATAGGCCAAACCGAGCCCTGGCTCAGGTAGCCAGCGGGCAGAGTTGATGCTGACGTGTCTCCGCTGGTCCGCAGGCATGGGGTAAAGGACGTTGAAAACTCTCTGGATGGAGACAGAAAAGAATAGGAGGAGAAACAACTTGTTATCAAAAATAATAAAATGCAAGGAAGATCAATTAGCCCCAGAGAGAGGGGAAACTTTAGTCTGGAATGGGTTGACTTTCAACTCATATTTGAGACCCTGGGGAAGGAGGTGTGGGAACCCTTTCACTTTCCAGAAAGCAAGGTCTCTGTTAGGAGCACACTTAACATTCTTAGCCTCTTAGCATTCCTCACCTCATCCCTCTGACATCAGGACTTTAAGAAAGACCTCACCGACAGCCCACCACACTGGAAAGGACTGGCCATAACTTTCCTCTGACCAGTATAACCAGTGAAAGGCAACCTGGGTTGGTAGTATTGTTACTATGGAAACCCAGATCTCTCACTGTAATAGGGAATTGGAGGTGATAGGGGGGCGGGAGGGGGTGACTACATCAGAGAACATTCTTAATTCATCTAATTAAAAGCACTGTTAAACTGCTATTGTTAAGGAAACCCAAAAGGTGTATTCAGATGTGGGGAGCAGAGCAGAGGGGAGTCTTCTACTTGTGAGTGCCTTCTGGCTTATATAAACCACCATTAGATAGACCTCCTTCAAAGGCAGAACTTTCCCTTTCAGTGACTTCTGCTATCTTCCCAAGCTACTCTGTCCTGAGGGTAACCTGGCTGCAGGTAGAGTTTGGGCTGAAGGGAAATCCAGATACAAGGTCTCTGGCATTGACCTGAGAATCATCTCAAAAGAACATTTGGTCAGAGACTGAGGCAGGGAGGAGAGAAATGAAAAGACAGGAACATTTACCTGGACCTTACTTTGAACCCTGATGTGACTATATAACAACTTGTCTTGATCTCAGCCTAAAAGTCTCCCACATTCAAGGCTGAGGATACAGTCCAATTAGTAGAGTGCTTGCCTAAGCACACACGAAGTCCTGAGTTTGATCTCCAGCGCCACATAAACTTGGTCTGGTGATACACAACTGAAAACCCAGCACTCAGAAGGCAGAGATAGGATGGCCAACCATCTTTCAGTACGGAAAATGAAAAACTAGTCTGGGTTATGTGACAAAGAGAAAAAAAAAAGTGAGATACAATGTGTTCAATAGTAGAACTTGCCTAGCACAACAAAACCCTGAGTACATGCAGAGTACTGCAAATGGCAAAGAAATGGGGGTTGGGGGGACGACAACAACAACCTTTCATTCAAATAACTAGGGAAACTTAAGCATTATCTATTGAGCTACAGGGACTGTCTCAAGAAAAGAGAAAGACTAATAAAGTGTTTAAAAACAATGATCAGAATACCAAGTTACTTAATTTTCCTCTTTTTATTTGGTCAACACAAGAATAGCAGAACCATAAAAGTGAATAGGAAACTCTGTTTTCAAAGGGACACTCCTCATTAGTGCCTTTGCTCAATTATGGTTTACTGTGTACATTGAGGGCAGTAAACAGATTCTGTGCATGTAGGGACTGGTAAGCACATAACATACAGAACTCAATGTAACTTACATTCATGAAACTAACAACTCATGCCTTCTGGGTGTCATACACAATAAAGATTTTGAGGTGGAAGTGATAAGACCAATCCAAAAGCAAAAGTTGGCCTGAGATGCTGGGGCACATTTGTGATCCCAGAACTTAGGAAGCTAAAACAGAATCATGAATTCAAGGCCAGCCTAGGCTACAGAGCAAGATGGGTTTCAACCAGAGACTCCAACACCAAACCAAACCAAACCAAACCAAACCAAACCAAACCAAACCAAACCAAACCAAACCAAACCAAACCAAACCAAACCAAACCAAACCAAACCAGCAAATTATTAAACTGAGATGCACAAGAGGTCTCTGGTCACTGCTATATTCCTAGACCCAGCCTAGTACCTGGACCTTGACAGAAGCAAAATTCTGAGATGTCCTGAATTTAATTCAAAGAGTGGAGGGTGGAGGAGGGAAGTGATGAGACATAATGAAGGGGCCTCTCTCACATTCCTGAATTCATACTGAAACCTTGACTCTGTTCTCATCACATTCAATACCACAGCTAACATCCCTAGCTACTAATTTTTCCAATCTAGATGCAACAGCTATTCTCCAGCCTCACAGAATAATCTGCTCCTCTTATTTATCAGTGCAGGTCCAAAGTGAACTTACATGTTCTTTCCCTTATTTTTTGTTACAAAAATACTCTTAGATCTTGGTTTTAGGAATATTTTTCAAATTGCTATCTAGCCTCACTGTAGGTGGTAGAGGAAACATACCATATTTCCCCTTCCACTACTTGTGATTCACTAGGGCTGCTCACATGCTAAGCAAGTACTCTGTTGTTGAACTACAACAATGTCCAGTCCAATAAACTCTTAATTCAGAGTCCCAAGAGTTTTAGTTTAAAACCTACAGGAGGCACACAACATGATTTTCTTTTGAGAGGACATGAATGTAGTACAGAATCCATTCTCCTAAGAGAGACACTGGTGGGGTGTGTATGTGTGAGGGGATCATCAGACTGTGCTACTGTTATGGAAAAGTTCTCCTGAACTAATGGCTCTGATGGCAGTTCTAACGACATTTTTAATTTTGTATCTTATTCTCCCCTCCTCTGACAAAGCACATCAGAGACACCTCTGACTTTTAACTTGCCCCTCCTACTTTTTTGCAATGTTCTGAAGAGAGGAATGTTTTGAGGACAGAAGCCTTGCACAATATAGCAGAAGTCAACGTTAAGATAATTGCAGCAGAAGTAGCTTTTAATCAGCTGACAGGCAGCTTTAAGGAAATTAATGAGGGCAGAATCTTGGGAAGGAGTAAATCATTTTTGACAACAAAGCTGTCTCACTTCAGTGCCAATCTTCCCTTGAAGAAATGGTACCCTTCCAATATATAAAAATAAAGTGTCTGTAATTTTAGTATTTACTCCCCACTCAAAGCTGAATCTGTTTCCCCATGATTAAAAAATAGTTCAGACCTTTGGGCCTTCCGAGTGTTCTTCACCAAGCCAGAGTTTTGGATTACCTTTGAAAATTAAAGCTTGCCGGTTGTGGTGGCGCACACCGGTAGGATTTGCTGAAGGAGGCAGAGGCAGGAGGATCACGAGTTCGAAAATTAAAGCTTTAAAGTGCATATTTACAGAGATGTGTAGGATTATACTTCAGGGTGGGGGTCTAGGGGAGGATACTGGTGAAGATTAGACACATTAAAATAAGAGTAGGTGGTTCAGAAGAGCCCATGTATTAGAAGTCATATAAATGCTGGCCAGGGCTAATGGCCTCAGGCAACACTCAGACCCAGGATCTGAGCTACAGGATGGAAATCACAGAAAGTCCAGCACTCTGCATGTCTAGTCTTTTCAATTAATCTTCTTTTGTGGATATTGTGGTGGTTTGGTTTTTTTTTTTTTTTTTCCTGAGTCAGAGTTTCTATAGTCTAGGCTTTTCTTCTTTTTCTTTTAAGATTTATTTATTTTCATTATATAATGAAACTAGAGCTACAGACAGTTATGAGTCGTCATGTGGGTGCTGGGAACTGAACCTGGGCTCTCTGTAAGAGCAGCAGCAAGTGTTCCCAACCACTGGCCATCTCCTCAGTCCCACCCAGACTTGTCTTAAACTCACTTGGAAATGTTTTTACATTTATGTATGTGTGTGTGTGTGTGTGTGTGTGTGTGTGTGTGTGTGTGTGTGTGTGTGTGTGTATGTGTGGTGTGACAGAATATGCGTGTGGAGGTCTGAGGGCACCTTTTGGGAGTTAGTTTTCTCCTTTCACTATGTACCCACATAGTGAATTCAGGTCAGGCTTAGTGGCAGGCAGGTGCCTTTACCTGTTTTGAGCTATCTCACAGCCCAACCTTGAACCCTGCCTCCAGTTCTCAAGTGCTGCCCTCAGGTATGCATCGTTCCTGGATCGGTTTTAGTCCTTAAGTTTTCCAGGACACCAACACCAGGATGATGGTTAGCATGACTCAGAAAGCTTAGGATATGGATTTCTCAGTGACTTGGAAATATCTGAAAGATGGTTAATAGGAGGGACCATAGAAGTAAACCAGATGAGAGCTCATCACTGAACAGCAACTCATAAAACCAAGAAGGGAAGAAAGCCGTGGGTGTAGCTCAGAGGTAGACTGCTGACTTTGTATGTGCAGGCTCTGAGCTCTGGGTCTAATCTCTAGCATCATTAACACAAGAAAACCAAACAGTCATCCTAATACATCTTCCATATGGCTAACCAGGCAACACAGCCTTTAAACACCGCTGTACTGCATAAAGAAACCATTTTCAATAAATTGGACGATATTCCCCCAACCAAGTCAAATTGATGGTGTTCTTGTCCATCGCTTCTACAGAAAGAGAGAAAGTAGGGTGGTATGTGGGTCAGCAGCACTGAGCTTCAAGTCCCCAGAGCCTCCTAATGTACTGAGAATTGTTTCCAGTCCTTTCTCCTTGTGGTGCTGGGGACCGAATCTGGTCTTGTACAGGCTAGAAAACTACTTCGCTCCAGCTCTAAACCATTTTTCTGCCTATAATTTGCATCTGTTGGGGAAGGACAGTACGTGCCTTGGGGAAAGAACATGATATGTTAACTCCCATTTGGAAGATACTAATCCTTATTTTCTTCTCACTTTCTAGTTGAGAATGCCTAGCAAATCCCTTGTCCTCGAGCCCCATACCCCAACCCTGACTTTTTATTCTTTCCCTGAATTAACACGGCTTATATGACACAAACTGAAGGAAGATTTGGTATATGACTATTTCTGGCTTCATTAGTAATTTTGTTATTGTGCTTTCACTTGGTTACAACCAAAGTTATTATAATGTGCAAGTTGCCACTATTTTAGAAAATTAATTGCAGTTTTCTGTTACAATATTGTGCCTCGTTCCAATTAGAAAATGAAAGCTGAGCGGGAACACAGGCAGTTTAGTGTTTTGGGAATTCAGCAAAACTTCAGCTCAGCAATCTCTAAAAGCCTAACTTAAAACAAAACAGAAATTAACAAAAAGCCCTTACTTGCTCTAGTGAAAGGGAATCAGCAAAAGCGACTGAGTCATGCAGAGCCACAACTTTAGCCTAGGGCTTTCTCTAGTGGACAGAGAAAGGGGGATAGAAAACAGGAGCCTGGGCCCACTCTTCCTGCTCTGCCAATTCTTAGAATTAGAAGGAGCCTCAGAAAGCAGAGAGAGGAAATTCTAAAAGGATCTTCCCTCCTAGAAATAGGACAGAACTGAAAATGACTCAACCTGAGGAATCAAAGCCTTGAAGAGGTACAGACAGTTAAGAGAAAGACCTGGAGAACGGCAACAACTGAGAAGATGGGAGGTGAAGCACAGGCACTCAAGAGACTCAGTGTGGCCGTGATGGAACTGCTCTGCTCTATCTCCTACCACAATGGAACTAAGGCAGCTCCATGACCAAGCTAGGGGCTGATGCGGTTACGAACAGTTCCAGTCTTTACCAGCTCTATCCTACCAAGCTAAACTGGAAGTGTATATAAATAGCTGAAGATATAATAGAAATAAAAGCATTGTCTTCTAAAATCGGAAGTAAAACGGCAGGGAGACTTTAATCCCTGAGCTTGGGAGGAAAAGGCAGACAGATCTCTGTAAATTCAAGATCAGCTTGGTCTATACAGTGAGACCCTAGGGAGGCTGAATTTGGTGGAAACAGAACACAAACAGCAATAAAATTAGCAAAGGATCAAAGGAGGACATACCTCAGAATCATGATAGTGTAAGAAAATCTGAGGTTCAATCTCTGCTTGCCTTGCTGAAATACTAAAGGGAACACCTTAGTCAAAGTGATCGAAGTGGTAGACCAGCAGTTTACAAGCTCACGGGTAAAACAGAACCATTGGGAGGGAGGGGGCTTGTTTTAAATTCTAAAATCCTTTTTCATACATGAGTGATTTGCCTACATTTATGTACAGGCACCGCCTACATGCATGCCAGTTACCCTGGAAGAAAGCATCGGATTCCCTGGAACTGGAGGTATTGATGATTTTGAGCCTCCAGGTAGGTGTTTGGGAACCAAACCTGGTCCTCTGCAAAAGCAGTAAGTGGTCTTCTCTACTGAGCCACCACCCCAGCATGGGAGGCTTGTTTTAAGATACAGACACTGTACCATTGTTATACCTTGTAAATACTTTTTAATCTGGAGACAAGGCCTCATAATAGAACAGGCTGGCCTCAACCTTACAATCCTGATTCAGCCTCTAAGTAGCTGGATCACCAGAACCCACTCTTGTGACTGTAGGTCTAAAGTGAATCTGTGTTTTTCGAGAGCCCCTGTTGCACAAGACCTATAGCTCCAATGCCCACGGAAAACTGTTGAGCCCTTCGAATAAGCACACCAAGGCTAACAGCAATTATCAATTCATTTACAGAAGAGATTTCATATGGGATCCTGTAAGAGATCATCTCCTGAGAGAGACATCACTTAATGGGAATTAAAATAAAACAATACCCCAGAGGATTTTCCCCTGGGAATGTCTGTTGGTACAACAAGTTCATCTCTGATTATATTGAATCCAAGAAGTTATTCCATGGTGTGTGTGTGTGTGGGGATACACAGTAGAGAAACTCTAGGCTTTCCCTCTACCCAAGCATGTTTCAAGGGCAATGCTAACTTTGCAGATAGTGAACTGATAATGCTAATCTATGCACAGACAGACAGACAGACAGACAGACAGACAGACAGATACACACACACACACACAGAGACAAAGACAGAGACAGAGAAAGACAGAGAGATAGAGACACACAGAGGCAGAGAGATCCTTCAGTCCCAATTGACAAAACTTCCCAGAACTTTTGGATCTGCTGGATGGCACATCACAGTGTGCCTAAGGATGGCATAGCCCAACTAAAAGAGGGAATGCCAGGCTACCTAGCATGTGTGAAGGAGTCTAATGCCTAGCAACACACATTTGTGCATTCATACAGCATGTGTGACTTCCCTTCCACTGAAGATTGAGTTCGGGGACATTTGCTGAATGCTTTGGTTCTTTGACTATAGGAACAAGCGAGACCTCAAAACCCAGAAAAGTCAGTGAATGTCTGATTGAGCAAAATCTTTGTTGAGATACCTTGATCCTCTTGGTGAGAGGAATGCTTCCCAAATGAGGTATTTTCCAGTCACTTCCGTTTTCTCCCCAGTGACAGATGGTACTTACTGAGAATCAAACAGCCTCACTGGAGATGGGGGGGCATGCTCAGAAATATCTGCATGCAGAAGGCACACATCTGGCTAGCTGCCATGAGTGCCTCAGCAAGACTGCAGTGGGTCAACTGGATTATATCTTCCCAGTAGAATCCTCCAACCAAATTCCCTCAACTCTGGCCTCACATGACAAAAGATATCTTAGCTTTTGCTTGTAGGTATTTGATTTTAGCCAGGTATTTCTGACTGATTATGAGGAAGATGGATAGCTGGCAAGTTTTGCCTAGGAACTGGGTAAGAGGTCTGACTTTTGAAAAATAGCTGGAGATGTGTATCAGCATTACTGCAATAAGATACATAAAATTTTTTATTTTTTACAACTAGTTAGAAGAGCTGTTGGGACCAGGATATAGGTGGTGGGAGGCAGATACCAGGTGCTTTTACAGTCTGCTTAAGATTAGTGCAAGAGCAACACTACATTAAACTCTACCTCCACCTTCAGATATCTAGTTAAGAAAATGAGCTTGGTGAACTATCATGGTTTTCTCATTCTCACCCATACAGAACTCAAGTATCAGAACACTACTCTCATGTTATCAGAGGCAGAGTGCCTTGTTGCTGCCCCATTCAGAGCTTTGCAAGGATGCCACTGGTTCTGATAGTTACCACTTGAAAATGACAAGGGACAAAGGTGCTTTTCTGAGATTCCCTTTAATTCACTTACTTTCTACTGTGTATCAGGTTTTCTTACTAGGTCTTTCGATTTCATAGAGAGAAAATCGACCTCTCTGCTCTCCGAAGGAGCTCAAGTCCAGAATACAGAAACAACTGCAGGTTGGTGAAACAAGTATTAGCATAATGGTGTGTCCTCAGTAGAGTAGTGGGAGTAGCCAGTTCCATAAAGGAAGCTGCCAAAGGTGACGACAGACTTGAGGGCAAATGAAGATGTGGAAGAGGAAAACACCCTAGGTTTTAAAGTGTCCTGGCAAACAAGAGCCTTATCAGTATCAGGTTCAGGGAGATTGAAAAGCAGTTTAGTACAGTCAGCCAGAAGATACTATAATTAAGAAACCAGAGGAAGAAGAGGCCACAAAGGAAAGACCACAGGCACACTTAGCATAACTACTTTGTCTCTTGACAGCAAATGCTTCCTAGTCTAAGCATTCAACAAGTCTCTAAAGCACAGCCCTAGATGAAGGGCCCAGGGACTATGTTCTTAAGGAACTTATACTGAACCCAGTTGGATTAGATTAACCATACAATGCACACAGCTAAAGGGAATGAACAAACAAAAACCAACCAAAACAAAATAAAACAAAACAACTCCACCAAGTGCACCAAACTATAAACAGCACAGACCACATGAAACTGAGAAATTAATCCACCAGTTCTTAGATTGGAACTGAGCTTTAAATACTATCAAACTAGAACTGTTCAAATGCTTGATTCTCTCTGACAAAACCTTAGAGGATGAGGGAAACTTAGCCACACTAGTCTGGGTGAGTCCAGAGGACAATTAGCCATACTATACCCAAAAAGAGTTCATGGCCATGTAAGGTCCTAAATAACATTGGGAAAATCGGTTTGATAATTCAGGGCAAAAAAGCTGCCCAAAGTCCTCTTGTTCCTCTAGGACATGGTGTAATCATGGTATACAACTTTTTTTTTTTTAGCTTGTTTCCTCAATACCAAGCCAGAACAAGAACTTTATTTAAAGACACATACAATTTTTACTGGGCCCTTCACATATCACTGCATTACAGGTTCACATTGAGGTTAGGAAGTATTAAAGCCTCTGGCTTCATAATCTTTGGTTTGAGAAAGTTCCTGAAGTGTTTTTTGGTGCTATGATCCTTACTCATACACTAGGCAAGTATGCCGCCAAGATACTACTTCCCATTGTCTATATTTTAATTTCAAGGGAAAAATCTTGCCTCAGCCTCCCGAGTAGTTAAGATTATGGAACAATGCCAACAGGTGCAGTTGAAAGGTCCTGACTTTCAACAGCTCTGATCTTGTAAAAGTGAAGGATACTGGTTATGGGTCACCTCGACTAGGGTGTTGGCCTGACTGGAGGAGCACATCATAGTCCCTCACTACCCTGCTATGTCCAGGAGGATGTAAACAATGACACTCACCCTCATGGAAGTCTCACCACCATGGGCCTGCTGCAGCCTGAAGACCTGGGCTACCATGTGCTCTGTAGAGGGGTGCAGCAGGATCCTTCGTGAGGCCAAGCCCACCATAACGTATCGGCCCATTGGGGACAGGCTTACAGAAATGGCATTGGGACCTGAGGGACAACAGAAGACAGTCACATTTTTCAGATCTCTTGCTGTTCCATGGAACAACTTCCATGCAGTCCTTTCTCCTTTTCTCCAGCTTTCATAGTCTGACTCTGCTCAGATGATCTTCTAAGGTGGCAGTGTGCAGTGAGAGAAGGCACACACTTACTGAGTGCAGTGTGGTGCACACAGCACTACTGAATAATAACTACGGTTCCCATAACTTTACAAGGCTGCTAGCACACTCTAAGCACTGCTCTGAAATATTTGTCCACCTAGGCATTATAAATCCCTTCTGTTATTAAATCATCTTTCATAAGGGCAGTGTTAAAGCTACTTGTAGTTTATGACACCACTGTACAGTCATTTATTTAAGCTACTCCTTAAAAAAAAAATCCCTTGAAGTAACAATTTGATGTTTTCCTGTATGATACAGGATAACACAGTGCAAATATCTTTGTATAATCTTTGTAGTTTTCTGATTATTTCTTTAGAAGTGGGTTATTTCCTTAGAGTAGAATCTCTGGATAAAAGCATGCACATGCTCTGGAAGACCTTAAATTACCTTGCAGTGCATGTGCTTACCCAGCTTTCCATGCCACAACTAAAAAGCTCCTTCCTTATTGCTAGCTTTTGTGACAGGAGCACACTGGTGATGCTGTTGTGGCAGGGAGAACTCTTACTGTGAGATTCTGCTTCTGTAATGAATCCTATAGCCAGGACTCCTGCAAAGCCATCTTTCTCTGGCTGTGCCTCAGTGACTGAAGGCAGAGGTAGTACGTGACCATTACTCTCACCCATGTACTCCATGCCTCACCTAGGAATGCCTATGCCAAGGCATCAGCGTCAACTCTGTCATTAGGTTGGGCTTCCTATCCCTTACCAAATCGCTTGGTGTAGAGCATTTCCCCCAAGTTATGGGGGGCCAGGGAATACACTGCCAGGATGCCTTCATCAGGAAAGCCCCTCTGGCTACTCGGGATGAAAGCTGCCAGGAGCTGGCCATCTGCAGAAATGTCACAGCTGGCATCATTGTAGATCTTGCAGTTCTGTACCAGGACATTCACGGAGGCTGCATTGGATGAAGAAAAAAAGGGGAGAAAGTTTAAACACATGCTTTTAGAAATTCTGAGACCAAGAATGGGGCTCTTCTAAGGGTGTGAATCCTCTTTGGAAATAGGGTAAGTTGTTAATTAACTTAAGATGTTGGGAAGTAGAAATAAGAGAGGGAGGAAGGATCCATGCATCTGCCACTTAGTAGAAACTATAGACCAGTCCATTACCACCACCACCACCACCACCACCAGCAGCAGCAGCGGAGTCTTATTTCACAACTGATTAGATAAGAAAAAAAGTTATTAACAAATGCCCCGGAGATCCACTTCAATGCTGCTATTGTTTAAAGTATGAAACCATGATAAATGAAAATGCAAACCCACTAGTTCTAAAATAAAGGGGATGCAATTAGAATGCTCCTGGGAAAGCAAGCCTCCTCAGAACCTGCTATGTGATCTCATAGAAGGAAGTCATTCCAGAAACTTGTGTCTCTATCTCCAGGAACACTAATCCCAACTCCACAGAGTTAAAAGAGAAACAAAGCCCACCCTGGACTAGACAGTGGGAGTTCTGTGCGTTTCTCATGACACTCTGTGCCTCTTAAATACCATGAACCAATGTCCCCAGGTACTCCTTATCTATATCGACATTACCAAGAATAATGCACTGGGCTGGCTAAGGCTAAGTAGAAGACTGGACTTACTGAGGAAACAAAGTTAGAGGCTAGAGACGGTGAGGACGACTTGAAGGGACTAATGAGATGCTAGAGAGCACAGGACTATGCCTAGTCTAGCTTTGATTTGCTTTTGAACCCTCTCTGTTTGCACTGTGGGAAAGTGGTTTATCTTTGATGTGAGGCTGGAACAAAAGGGCCCACTGCCACCCTCAAGGGCAGAACATTAGGATACATGCAAACAGGCCAAGCTCCTAAGCTTTGATTCACTTAGCTCCACTCCAGGTAAAGTGACTTTATACTTGTTCTCTTATTTGAAAGAAATGTCCACTAAAGGGACATAAAGTTAAAACATAAGTTAAAAGCAAAACCAAACAAAGGTCAGACTGCCTTCATCTATCCATCCACCCACCCACCCACCCGTCCACCCGTCCACCTGTCCACCCGTCCGTCCGTCCGTCCGTCCATCCATCCATCCATCCATCCATCCATCCATCCATCTATATTCCAGTAAGCCAAAATTCAGGAATGAGATAGAAAGGGCAAGTTTCCCTAGGAAACTAGCCAAGGAAAACAAAACAAAAAGATGGTTTTAAAAGGCTTATGGTCTGGAGATTGAATGATGTGTAAAATTGTATTTGTTCCCCTTTCCCTATGTGTTGCTAACAAAGCCACAGAGATAACAGAGTAGATAAAAAAAATGACATCAGAACACATTGATTAGGCTGTTGTGCCAATCCCTGGGGGCTGACACCTACAGCACCATTACACATAAAACTGAGGACAATTCTGTTTGCTAACTAATAAAATAATGACATCCAAATACTACTGCTATCACCATTAGGCCTCTCTGCTGCTCAACTCCCAACCCACCATCTGCTCCAGCCTGCATGACTACATTTATCTTGTTAGCATGGGACCGTCTGCTCCTGACACAGGGTCCCAAGCCTTTTGCCAAAAATATGGCAATTTCCTCTGGATCCACACGATTCTAGTGAAGGACAAGACACAGAAGAATTTGTTGCTCTCAGTAGTAAGTTCATTTTGCTTTTCTAATCTTGATGTGGGCATAATCCTCCGTAAGAGACAAAGAAATTAACAATTTAGAACTTTGCCAGCAAAGGCAGGGAGTAGAAAGAACAACAAATATTAAGTAGGAGAGCTGGAGAAACGGTCCAGCAGTTACACGAGTTACAAGCATGTACCAGTCTTGAAGAGGACTCCAACAGGACCTCAGTTTGATTCCCAGCACCCACATGGTATGGCTCACAACCACTTGAACTCTAGCTCCAGGGGATTTGACACCTCCTAGTGTCTACGGGCACCTACATGTATATAAACATATACACATAAACAAAAATAAAAATGAATCTTAAAATATTAAGTGGGGGTTGGAAGGAAAAAATATTAAGTGGGATTAAGAATAGGAAGATGAGGGGTTGGGGATTTAGCTCAGTGGTAGAGCGCTTGCCTAGCAAGCGCAAGGCCCTGGGTTCGGCCCCCAGCTCCAAAAAAAAAAAAAAAAAAAAAAAGAATAGGAAGATGATAGAATGCTATGGACTACTTTGCATAGTTACCATTTTACCTATACTCTATGTCCCCAATATATATGCCAGGTCATCTGACTTGATGACACAGAGATCTAGATTGTAAATATCAGCATGCATTTTGGTTAAAAACAGCAGTCTATAATAATCTGAACCTATAGGTACTGGCCTATAATCACAGCTACTCAAAAGGTTGAGGCAGATGGATAGCAAGTTCAAGGTTTGCCTGGGCTACATGTAGAGAGTTCAAGGCCACCCTGGACAACTCAGTGAGACCTAACTATAGAAAGAGGGCTGGGGATATTGCAGTAGAAGAACATTAGCCTATATAGAGGATGCCTACGCTTAATCTCTTTACCACTAAATGGCAGGGAGGGACAGACCGTAATGATCTTAAACTACTAACAAGAAGCATCTGATTATAAGGATGAGAAGAAAATAAGGTTTTTCTTCTGGAAAGCTTGGCTTAAAGCTTGCAAAAACTGTGCAGATGGACAAAGACCATTCTGTCAGACTCAATTCCAAGCCACTTTATGTTTTGTAAAGTCTTATAATTCTAAGGCAATGGCTACCTCCCAAAGTTTGCTATCTCTTCTAACTCTACCCAATTTCGTTACAGCTCCTGGTAACTATAGTGAGCTCAGAAAGACAGCCAGTGATCTATTTATCTGAGCCCATGATTCTACCCTATTAAAGGCATTTGGTAGGCACACAGGGGAATATGATAGCTCCATTATAGACAGCACCTGGCACTATTACATAGACAGCATTATTTGATTTTCTTTCAAAACTCCAATTAGCAACTTACACTTGCTGTCTGTTGCTTAATAATTTCCCATATAGAAACAGAAAAGGTTATAATAGTCAGTGGCTACTATAGTTCACATGTGCAACAACTTCCCCTCACAAAGGTGAAGTTTCAGTGAATTAATAATGCGCACAAGGACAGTTCTTGGGTAGAGAAAAGTAATGCTTTAAAGATAAAGATCGATCCCTTTTTGCATTGAGCAACAAGGTAAGTGGATAGGAAAAAAGATGTGAGTGAAACACAACCTAAGCTGCTGGCAGCTCATAGCACTGAGAAGCCCTGTTGATGTTGCACACCTCACTCTGCCATGCAGCTTGGTCAGTGACTCCTGAACAATGCAGGGCAGAGTCTGAGAGCAAATATTTCCAGCAAGGCCCCAAGCATCTCAAATGCTGCAAGTCTGGGACCACAGTTGAGAACTCAGCAACTTGCTGTCCCTTAGTGGTGAAACATATGGGAAAGACTTACAGGACAGCTAGAACTGGGGAAATGTATGACTCAATGGGAGAATGTTTATCTTGCATGTGGTAGGCTCTGAATTCAATTCTGGTTTGGAAAGAAAGAAACAAAACCAAAACTACTTGAGGGTCAGGGGAAGCCAAGCACAGCAGTGTATATCTGTAACCACTGTACTGAGGAGTGATGGGGTGCACAAGCACAAGGACAGCAGCAAGTTTGAGGCTACCCTGATCTACAAGGTGTGTTCCAGGTCAGTTAGGGTTACAAAGTAGCTCTCAAAAACAAACAAACAAAAAAAACCCAAATAAACAAAAACCCCTAAAAATAACAAAACAACACCACCTTAACCCACCAACTAGCCAATAAAAAAGTGAACACAAAACCCCAAGAGGTTCCAGTGTACCTTCAAAAGGAAAAAACCCAACAATAGGAAATTATTTCTGAGTGAAAATGTCTTAGCAAGGAAAGGGAAGAGCTAGAAATACTGATGCCCAGAGAAGTAGATGACTCTGCTTTCCTATCAGATCTGTAAATTATAAACTATACCTTACACAAAGATCCATGGGTAGCCTGTAGATGAGGCCATGAGAGTGATTGGCAGTTACAGTATTTTACAAATGCATCACACAGAGATTTGAAAAACCCAGAAGGGTTTAAATCAGAAGCAAAATGTCCTCTTGGCTACATCTCTGAGTCCCTCTGGCTACTGCAGATTAGAGCCGCAGATGGCATTATAAACAAACCTTATAGGTATCAGTCACCATATCCACTGGACCTTATGGCCTTTTTTGCCAGGATATCTTAGAGATCAAAGTCATTCACCAAGGAAGTTTCCTCTCAAAAATTAGAGGGAGGCAGGTGTGGTGTGTATCTTTAATCCCAGCATTTGGGAGGTAAATGGATCTCTGTGAGTTCAAAGCCAACCTGGTATACATAGTGAGTTCCAGGATAGTCAGGACAAAAATACAGAGACTCTGTCTCAAAAACAAAATAAAACAAAATAAAGAAACCCCAGAGTGAATTGAATTAACTTTTTCCTCACTCTACTTCTCTTTTTGTTTGGGGGTGGGTGTTGTTGTTGTTCATGAAAGCATAAAGATGTTCATAAAAAACATCTACATGAGGAGCTGGAGATGATGACTCATTGGCTAAGAGTGTTTGCTGCTCTTCTAGAGGGCATGGGTTAAGTTCTCAGCACCCATATGTCAGACAGCTCACACCCTCTTGGAACTCTAGCTTCAGGAGATCCAACACCTTCTTCTGGCCTCTGCAAGCACCTAACACATAGAACACACACACATAGACAATCACACACACAAATACAAACCTACATGAGGTGTATCATTACTCACAACATTCGAAGCATCTAACACAGGTTAGAATTAATTAGCTCCCTTAATTTCAAATGAGAGAAAGAAGTAGCAAGAATCATTAACCTAATTCCAAAAAAGGGTTAAAATCGATTCAGAAAAATCATATGAGCAGCAACTTGGTGCCCGCTGAACCCATAAATAAACTAAAGATCAATGGTTTCCAGGCTGGGGCACAACTTCTGAAACTTAAAGCTACCCTCTAGTAGGGGCAGATGACTTTGAAAAAAAAAATGAATCCTACAGCAACAGAGTTCCAATATACTAAGTCTATCAAGAGTAAATAAAGTTCAAGTCTATAACTATACATTTTATAGCTTAATTATTACTTTAGTTAAAACAGCTAAAAGTAATAAATAGGAACTTGCTGGATGATATGGCTCACTCATTTTAATCCCAGCACTTGGGAGGAAGAGGTAGGCAGATCTCTGTGAGTTCGAGGCCAGCATGGTCTACACAGAGGGTTCCAGGACAGCTACAGTACATATTAATGTTCCACCTGCCACTCCCCCCAAACACATACCAAAGAACAACAAAAACAGTTAGCTTTAATGTCTGTTTTGAAAGCATAGCAGTTGGTCATCTGGAACTAAGTTTCCTAGTGAATCAAAGATTTAAATGTATAAAAGTAAAATGTAAAAGGAAATGATCTTAATGATGACACAAAGCCTAGGAGCCATAAAAGGAAAAGTGTATAATTTTGACTTAAAATAAGTTCGATGACAAAAATAACCTTCAACAAAGTCAAAAGACAAATGACAAGAAACTCCTATTATAAGTTAATTTTCCAATTTATAAAGAACTTCTACAGAATTACTAAGGGGAGAAAACAGTAACATGCAGAGAAAGAGGTAAAGCACATGGCCAGCAGAGAGAAGGCAGCACCATTAAGGATGTGGAGGGACATAAGGAATAGAAACCTAAATGCTCATGTAGTAGTCTTTACCCTACTAAATCCATAAATATCAAAAATTGGTAACACATTCCTTTAGCAAGTGCTTATAAAATCAAGCATTCTGAAAGACCGTGGGGGTGAAGTGGGGCAGACGCAGTGGCTCACATTTGCAATCCCAAGCATTCAGGCAGGAGGACTATTCTGAATTCAAAACCAGTCTTGGCTACAGTGAGGACTTGTTTGAAAAACAAAAAAGAACAAACGCCTATAGATGAGATTATTAGTTGGAACAAGCTGTATAGAGAGGAAGATAAGGCACTATCTACCAAAATTATACATGCACCTTTTCCTCCTTGCAGTTGTATTTCAAATGCTATCTGACATGCATTTGTAAAAGACAATATGTAGCAGTTTGTATAGCAAGACTGTAAACTCCAAAGTCCTTCAACAGGACACTGGTTACAATGAATTACTAGGTAGCTATTTTTTCAAGAGGAGAAAGGGGTGCAGGGCAGGGAAGGAGGAGGAGTGGCAGCTGTGGGGGCTGCCTGCACCAGCAGCAATAGCAGCAGCAGCTGCAGCTGCCACCAGAGTGATAGCTCATGCCTATAATCTCAGCACTCCAGGAAGCAGAGACAAGAGGACTGCTGCAAGCTCTCAGCTAACCTGGGATTCAGAGTAAGACCCTATCTCTAAACAAGATGAGAAGAACTAAAGACAGCTCAGTGGGTAAAAACATAAGCTTGCCCTGAAAGCATGAGAACTTGAGTTTAAATCCCCAGCACCAAGGCAATAAACTGGTCCCAGAAAGGGGAAAAGGGAAAAAGGGGAAAAGGGATTCTGCAATGACAGCACTGAGGAATGGAGACAGGCAGATCCTGAGCGCCTTCTGACTTTGAAAAGCAATAGAGGAAGACTACTGACATCTTGCTCAGGCCTCTGCATGTGCACACATGGATGCATATAACACACATACACACACACATACACACAGTCTTTACAAAAATATGGGAGATCATAAGAAACACTGTACAGAAAGAAAAATGCAGAAGAGTATTGTATAGCATGTTGTCATTTAGATCACATAAAAGATGGAAAGCACTACTTTATGTGCTTACACATACATACACTATCTTTTAAGAGATATGTAAGAACTGAAACTGATAGTGGTTATCTATTGCAAGGACTCACAGGGAGCAGGGTGTAGGGTTAAAGAAAGTTCTTATTGTATATCCTTTAGGTAAGTTTTGCGTTGTAACTATATTATCTAATCTAAACAATAATAAAGTAAATAAAATAACTGAAGGTGATCTACAGCCAATAAGATAAGGGTCACAAATCTACAGATGAACTTGAGTTTTCAATAAGGAAAAGGTAGACTGCCAGGACTCTTAGTTGAACTGAAGAACATATTAGTGTACCAGTCAGCAAGTGACTCATTGGTAAAAGCACTTTGCCTCACAAGCATGGTAACTTGAGTACAACTCTCTGAATTCATTGTGGGAGAATTTATTCCTGAAACCTATCCTCTGACCTCAACACATGTGCTGTGGCATGTGCATACCCGCGCGCGCGCGCGCGCGCACACACACACACACACACACACACACACACACACACACACTCACTAATAAATAAAAGGAAAAATCAAAAGAACAGATTTGACATACGGCTTATAGGCACTTAGAATAAAATGACTAGTTGCTACTTAGGATTCAGTAAGAACAAAGCATGAAAAATGATTACCTTTAAATAATCAAGATATTTTTATCTGTGTCTACAAACTCTTACAATGCTTTACACGATAATGAAAGCATAAGGGCAGTCACAGTGCATGCCAGCAACCCTAGCAGGGCTTCGGGAGCCAGTTCAAGGCTAGCCTATACTATACAAAGCTTCTGGCTTTTATCATTTATTTAATTAAAAGATTTATTTATGTATATAGTGTTTATGTATATTCTCTTTCTTTTGGGGGGGCAGTTAAGTGGGGGCTTCTCTATGTAGCCCTGACTGTCCTGGAACTTGCTCTGTAGATCAAGCTGGCCTTGAACTCAGAGATTTGCCTGCCTCTGCTCCCCAGGTGCTGGAACTGAAAGGCATGTGCCACTACACCTGGCATGTGGACATTTTCTATGAACGTAAGTGTGGTACTTTCAGAGGCCAGGAGAGGGAAATGGATCCCACAGAGCAGTAGTTAACTAGCACTTGTGAGTTTCCTGTGTGCTGAAAATTGAACTCTAGTCCTCTGGAAAACTAGCAAATGCTCATAACTGTTGAGTCATCTCTGCAGACTCTGAGAAACTGTCTTTAACAGGGAAGAACTTTAGATGTGAAGTCCAGAGTACTAATAATTCATGTTCCAGGATATGAGTTCAAAAACATACCACAAGGGTTAATGCAATTTCCCGATTTATTCACCATTTTTGCTAGAAATCTGAAGGAAGACTGAAAAGAGATGTTTATCAAATTAGCAGATGATATCTAAGACTGAAAGAAAAGGACAAATTAGAGTTCATAAAGATGCCTCAAGGCAAGAACTAAAACTGCAATGACAGGAAGATAACACAACTGGCCTGAATTTTCAAAGCAGCCAAGACACATACAGCTAAGTACAAAATGGTTGAATTCTGGCATACTAACAATTATGGAGGAACTTAAGATACTATAAATGCAATAGTAACTTCAGAAAAAGTTGCTGGAATCTGTAGCAAACATCACTGTATTACGTTTTAGCTCACATCATGAATTTTCTGATCTACTCTGTTTCATCCTACCGCCAAAGTTAAGGAAAAAAAGAACAGACTGCAAACCACATTAGAAAAAACAATCTACAGAGGTTTGATCTGAAAGGAAAGATGCAGAGGTCCTTTCAGATTACTGAAGGGCTGTTCAAAAGGCAGTAAACAGAGTATATGGTGTGGCGGCAGCAGAAATAGGACCAATGGGATGAAGTGACATCAAAAGAAGGCTTGCGGGGTTGGGGATTTAGCTCAGTGGTAGAGCGCTTGCCTAGCAATCGCAAGGCCCTGGGTTCAGTCCCCAGCTCCGGAAAAAAGAAAAAGAAAAAAAAAAAAAAAAAAAAAAGAAGAAGGCTTGCTATGAGAAAGAACCTTCTAGCATAAATGCAGCAGTGATAGTGAGGCCATCATCAGCTGCAAACAAGTAGGGGCTGATTCTCATCTCTTAGGATCGCATGAATCATGGATGTCTTTCAAAGGAAACATATCTATCAGTCACACACATCTGTAAACAGATATTAATTACACCACTCATCAGGTCAGTTGAGGCCTGGATTTGCCAACAAGTCTACACTCACTACAGTCTTTTCTAAATCTCTGCTTCATCTGTCTTTTCGTCTCTATGAACTTCTCCACAAATTCTTCTGCAGAGATCTGGACGTTCCCCTGAACTGTTTTCTGAACTGTGTAGATGTAGCTGAGTATAAGTTGTAGAAAGAGTGCACGGCCATCAACATCCCAGAGAGAGACAGACAATCCTGTGCTACTTCGATATTTTCATTAAAGTTCTGTCTCCCTAGAAACCCATCTTGCCCATCACTACTCCAGTTTGACATCAACTCACCATTACTGATTTCTGGAAGGTCAAACTTGGTGAAGTCCCACCACTGGAGCCTGTAGGTAGTATTGGCAATGTTACTGGCCACAGCAGACTGTCCATCTCCAATTACTGCCCCTGATGACAGAGAAGACAAGAAGACCACATTAGACTACATTCACTGCATTTTTTCCCTATATGTTTCTATTGCACAATATAATGAAGCACATGAATTAGTTGAGGGGAAAAAGAAGAACCACAACTAAAACTCATAAAAGCTTGAGAACGAGACACAACCTTTCACAAGAAACAGTTCTATGTGGAAATGGAACACTACTCATAAGTCCTTCCGACTATTACTGAACTTGTCAGGTCCTGAATATACACTAAAAGTATATATATGATCTGAGTAAGCAGACAAGTTTCCATACAAATGTGGGTAAAGAAATTTGAAAACAAAGGGAAGATGCTATGAACACAGAAAGACCAGATGAATTTCAGTCAGTTCAGTTCAGTTCTGGGTGTCTTGGCAGCAAACAGTACTCTTTAGGAGAAGCAGTTCCTCCTTTGTTAGTGACCTTTTTCCTAATAAGACATCTCAAAAGAGGACTTCCTCCAGAGAAGCAGTCAACACATGGTGACTGGAGAGAGGCAGTAAAGAACAAATGAGGTAATAGTGTTAATCTCTTTGGAAACGCTGGCATATAACACAGCAGATATTTATGAGCCTGTCTTTGTAGCATGAGAATATTTTTATTAAGGCAATTTTTAAAAATTCTCCCCTCCAAGACCTTTCTTTAATTCCAGATTCACTTGTAATGTTTCAGTTTAATTTTCCCTGAGATATACACTTCAGTATGACATTTTTTTCCTTGGTAACCAATTAAATAAAAATTTGATTTTTTTTTTAAAAACAGGGTGACACTTTAATTTGCAGTTGTATTTCATTTACATGAACATGTCATTTCCTCCTCCTCCTTCCTAGGTGCATTTCATACACCCCTTTTGATCAGGCAGAACCAATCCTTCTTAGGAGAACAGAAGAACCTTGTGTGCAAGATGAGCGAGATAGTATTTTCAGCTGCAGATTTGGTCCGTGCTGACTGCCTTGGGACAAGGCAGAATTCATCAATATCATCTAGCCTTTGCCTTCTGACTATCACTGTGAAAACATCTCTATTCATTTCTTTTAAAGAGCTACATTACATCACAGCCTCTAGATTTCTCTGTGTTCTTCAAATGACCAAGAGGGAAACTGCACTCTTCGCAATCATGGCACACAAGGAACTTACTCTTTCTCCTTCTCCAGGGGCTGTAGGCCACTGGACCTGAACATATTTTTCAGTGTTAGCTTATTAACATTCCTTCTTTCAGTTTTAATTTAAGAAAAGATACAAATAACAGTTCATTTCCTAGATGATGACATTTTGAGGTTATACAGTTTCAACATGGACAATATTGCCTTCCTGGAGGTAAAAATTGGCTTATAGGGCCAAGATGAAATAGAAGCCTCCAGGCCAGGAAGATGGTTTAGCAGGCGAAAGTGCTCACCATACAAACCTGATGGGCTGAGTTTACCCCTCAGCACTCACTAAAGAAACAAAAAGCTGGATGTGGTAGTGTGCAGCTTTCACCCCGCAATCCCAGCAACCCTGCAGCACAGAGGAGGCAGAGACAGCTGTGCACAGCCCAGCAGCAGAAATAAGATTCTGTCTCAAAAATAAGGTAGGAGAGAACGAACTGAGGCAAAGTTATCCTCAGACCCCCACGTGCTGTGGTGTTCGTGTGTGCTCTTGGTCTCCCCATTTCCCCACACATATAAATAATAATAAAAAAGGAGTGCCTCCCACAAACTTAGTATAATCTCATTAATTCTCTTTCCAAATGCCAGAATATATGGATATACACCATGAATGTGTGTGTCCATGGGAGGGAGAATGAAAAGAAATGTCTTGGGAGAAGGATAATAAAAGTTGGAAAATATTACTGTAAATAAACTGATAGCCTTAAATATTTTTAAACTCTTACAAAATGAAACAGCATCAATCAGCTGTGATGTACTCAAACGCACTAGAAACACAGCATTTGCAAGTGTTATTAACATGGCCACTGACTTCTAACCTCTACTGATGGCTCCATGATACATATAGACCATTAATATGAGGTACGTATTTGCCCTTCCTTTAACACAGAAAATTCTCCTTCAACAATTGTATCTGGGAGCTGGTGAAATGGTTCACCAGGTGAGCCACTGGCTATTGAGGCTGAAGACTTGAGTTTGATCTTCTAGACCCACACAGTGAAGGGAGAGAACTGACTCCCACAAATTGTCTTCTGACTTCAACATCTGTGCTGTGGCATTTGCATGCACGAGCACATGTGTGCACAGACACAGACAGACAGACAGACAGACAGACAGACAGACAGGCATGCACGCGCGCGCATACACACACACACACAAAATCAAAGAAATGTTAAAAAAAAAAAAACAACCCTGAATATAGGGTGGAGGGGGGATACAGGGAAGGACAAGTAAACTAAGGGTCATTTGAGGGTCATGTGGAAATCTAATATAGAAGCTTCTTAAAATACATGCATACATGAAATGGAATCACCAAATAACAAGGAGACAAAGACCCAAGTAGATAACTCCAGTGCTGGGAATGAGTCACATCTAACCAAGTTGTTAGTGAAAGGGCCCAGTGGAAAGCTAAATAACCCAGGCTATTGGTTAAGTATTGCTAAAGGTATTGGTTGTTCTCCACAAACTGATAAGGCCCTACTGCTGAAGATGACACGTACATAATTCACTGAATACAGAGAAATCTAGCTGGTGCTTATCTAGAGCCTTCGCTCCTACTGATCAGTGTCTACAGTACTGAGGGGTACCCTGCACACTACCAGAGGAGGAAGGTAAACCTGCCAATGCACCTTTAAAGCGTTCGACCTATAATGGTGACCTGCCTGTGAGATAGAGTTGTGCAATATTGGCACCAGGATTGTGAGCATAGCCAACCACTATCTGATGGAATTTAAGGACCACTCCATGAGATGGGGCCCAATACTGCCCCATCTGAGACGAACGAGGTCACAGACCTAGCAAAAAACCAAGCACTACTGCTCTGTTAATGGGAACATAGCAATAAAATGATTCTCAATAACATTCTGTTATACTCATAGATCAGTGCTTCCTTCCATCAGAGAAGCTTCCTTCTGGAGTAAATGGGAAAAAATACAGAGAGACCCACAACTGGACAATGGGCAAAGAGTGAGAGAAACCTTGGAACACTCAGTTCTAAATGGATGTTTCTATCAAATCCTTCTCCTCTGGGTTCAGGGAACTCTGTGGAAGGACAAGTAGAAATTTTCTAAGAGCCAGTGGGGATTGAAGGCACAAAGGAAAAAAGGCCTTCTAGATACAACAGGACTAATGAACATATGAACTCACACAGACTGTGACAGCATGTATAGTGCCCCCATAGGTCTAAGACAGATGGGGTTCCAGCACTGAGAGAAGTGAATATGAGCTCCCACCTTGAAAAATAGTTTTCTCCAAGGGCATCTCACTGAGCATATAAACTACACTAAAGGGCAGGCTCTATGTCCAGCATAGATGGTTAACACAAAACAAATTTAATGGCATTTTGGTTTCTTAGGTTTGGGGTTGGGGACTGTTTTCTGCCTTAGAGGTCTTTTGCTTGTGTATTATTGTCTACAATTTTGTGTTTCTACAAAGTTTCTGTATATGTCAATGTGATGTGTCTCTCTACATCTTTCTGTGCACATTTTTTGTTGCCCCTCACCCATTTGTTTGTTTTGCCTTATTCTGGTCTGTTTTTATTTTGTATCGGGTGCCTTTTTCTAATAGAGAAAGAAAAAAGGGTATAATTTAGGGAGATGGGGTAGATCTAGGAGGAGTTGGGAGAAGGGAACCATGATCAGAATCTATTATATGGGAACAAAATCTATTTTCAATTAAAAAAAATCTGATGTGAGAATTTTGCTGATTATTGGGTTAAGGAAGAGGCTTGGCTGTCTGTAGGGATTTCCTTCCTTTCTGAAAGATTTTAGTGGGTTTTATTTTATGACTCTAGAATTCCACAAAATAGAAGAAGTCTGCAGGACTTTTTTTATACTTTTGCTTTTGAGTCTAGCCTTGCTGAGCCATTCTCCAGCCCAAAAATTTCTTAAAAGAATCAGGCTCAGATTTTCTTGGCCTCATTAATAATGCAAATCATTCAAACCATTTTAGTTAGATCAACCACTTCCCTGGAAGGAATCACTCTTCATTTTGACGTAGGATCCATTCCACTGAGCTTCCAAATTATTCCCCAGGTTTTCACATTTACTATTTAGATCACTGACATCTCCTTTAACAGCCAGTCTCAAACTGCTTTAGAACCTTACCATGTCTCTAACTTACTAGAAAAGCATGTATCTAACCCCCAACATAAAGAGGTAAACTGGTTTTCTTCATGTATGATGAACTAAATGTTAGTTGCTAAGAGAGATTGAAGAAACAACTATATTCGTGGGAAGGGGCTTAGATCTACAAACCAGAGAAACCGTTCAGAAATGCACACGCTGGCTTTGTAACTGGGAACACAATGATTTCAGTTCTAGCCCCAACTCCAGAGACATCCTGTACAGCGTATGTTTCTGAAAACAGCTGTGCAATAAATACACGTGTAGGGTGGTACTGTGAAGAGACTAGGGAGGGGATCTCTGCCAACCGTGCAGGAACACTGCACAGAAACAGAGCTTGGCATCAGAGAGTCAATTTTCAGTGCCATGTAAACACAGATTAGGGAGTGAAAGATGCCAGCAACAGATTAAAGTATTGTCACCAGGTTCTCTTTCACAAGAACTGCTGGCCAACTGAGCCTGTCTCTTGGAAACATCAGGAAGAAAAAGCATTGTCCTGTTTAAAAAAACAAACCCAAAAAACCCACCCACCATTTAGCAGCTCTGGCTCAAGGTGCAGGCAATGTTCCAAGGCCAGTTAGTTAATGGACTGAGCCATGTACAGAGCCTTAGAAGCAAATCCTGATGACAGCTAAAAGATTCCTAAGGCTTAAAGCTTTTCACATGTAATAAGCTAGACTCAGTATTAACTTGTTAAAATATTATTTGTTTCTGTATTTTTGGAGACAAGGTCTCCCTATGTAGCTCTGGCTGTCCTGGAACTCACTCTGCTGACCAGGCTGGCCTCCAAAATCACAGAGATTCAACTGCCTCTGCCTCCCAAGTGCTACAATTAAAGGCATGTGCCATCACTCGTGGCTATGGTTTCAAAAAATTGCTTTTGCTAGGCGTAGTGGTACATGCCTTTAATCCTAGGACTTGGAAGGCTGAGACATGCAGATTTCTGTGAATTTCAGGCCAGCCTGGTCTACATAGCAAATTCCAGGACAGCCAAGACTATATAGAAAGACCCTGTCTTGGGCTGGAGAGATGGCTCAGTGGTTAAGAGCACTGACTGCTCTTCCAGAGGTCCTGAGTTCAATTCCCAGCAACCACATGGTGGCTAATGGGATCTGATGCCCTCTTCTGGTGTGTCTGAAGACAGCTACAGTGTACACACACAAATAAAATAATAAATAGTGGGGCTTGGGGATTTAGCTCAGTGGTAGAGCCCTTGCCTAGGAAACACAAGGCTCTGGGTTCGGTCCCCAGCTCCGAAAAAAAGAACCAAAAAAAAAAAATAATAATAATAAATAGTAAAAAAAGAAAAAGACTCTGTTTCAAAAACAAAAATACCCTTTAAAAACCACAAAAATGCATCTATTTTTACTTTATGTGTATGCAAATTTGTCTTAGTATATTTATGCACATCATATATGTGCCTGGTGCCTACAGATGTCAGAAAATAGAGTCAGATACTTTGGTTTAAATTTTATTTATTTATTTTTTCAGAGCTGGGGAACAAACCCAGGGCCTTGCGCTTGCTAGGCAAGCGCTCTACCACTGAGCTAAATCCCCAACCCCCAGATACTTTGGATATGGGCTTGGGAGTTGCCATGTAAGGTGCAGGGAACTGAATCTGGGGCCTCTGGAAGAGCAGCCAGTACTCATCACTGTTGAGTCATTTCTCCAGCACTAAATTCAGCATTTCTTAACTGCCATACTTATTGATATTTCAGATCAGATAATTTATCAAAGAACAGTAAATAAAGAGGCTTGTGTATTGGAGAATATTTGGAAGCATCTCTGGCTTCTACCCATGAACACTGTTGACAACCAAAGAAAATTTCTCCAGCTATCACCAAATGTTCCCTATTGATAAAAGTCATTCCTAGTTGGGAAGCTCTATGCCAGCTCTATTTTAATTCCAAGACAAGTAACCTTAGATCTATTTGAGCTGGTCATGGTCACATATACCTGTAACTATAGTAATTGGGAGGGCAAAATATATAATTATTCCTGTTCCAGGTCAATATGGCTATATCTGAACCAAGAAAGCACTGCTCTTAGAATATCCACTGATAAATGGACTCTAACTGATTGTGACACTGGTAATGTAATGAATGTGTCAGGTCCAAAGGAAATTCTAATTCTCCAACCTCCAATAGGCAGGCAAATGAGAAATGAGCTCAACCTGTACTATAGGAAGATTTCTGGGTGTTAATAAAAGTTATACTCCTAAGGAACTTAATATAAGCGGTTCCCTTATGAAGTCAATTCCCTTACCACTGGCAGAGGGGCATATGGCCACCTATGGTGCCAATCACAAATCAAAGTGCATATTGGCCTTTAGGCTCCTTCAGAATCAAAAGTACATGTCACATTGCAAAGTCCATGCTAGCATCCTAGTCTTTCTCACCTCCTGCCCAAACTAAACTCCCTCCAGCTCTGAGGCTTCTCTCACCCTAGCTACTATTTCTCTCTCTGCTCTGGACTCTTCCCCTAACTATGGAGCTGCTTACCCTACACCATAGAATGGCTAGGTCAGTTTATACAAAAAGAAATTAATAAAAGGTATAGGATGATTTAAATACTTCTTAGCAAACCATGCTTTTCCATTTCTATCTTAGACTGGCACAGACTTAAAGTAGGATCTTATAATTTATACTTAGTTTTTTTTCATGGTTTAAAAAAACACAGGCGAGTCAAATGTACTAGATTTTGACATTTCCTGCAACTATGTAGTTGTGTGACCTTTTTATAAAATTAATAATTTGAATCTGAGTTTCCTTATCTATTAAACAAAAGTATGTAATAGCTTGGCATGGAGATGCATGCCTGTAATCCCAGCACTCACATTATAGAAATACATTGCCTTCTCAATGAGAAATCACTCCACATACTTAGAAATAAAGAGAAGTTCTTTACTAAAGCACTTGACTAGCTGTGGTTAATGGCCCAAAAAAGAGAGCCATTATTTTAATAATTCATATACATCTTAGGCTTATGCATTACAAAAACATCCTTAAATCTCTTTCAGGTCTGTTCCCCAGGTTATACTTCATACAATTTAAAAAAGGACAGGAGACTGAGTCTCACCACTTACGTAGATAAGATTTACATAGCAAAGACATTTCATATTGCCAGAATTATTTTAATGACATCAGTGTTGTTCTTTTTTGAATAGTTGTTACCCAGGGTCATCTTGCCCCACTGGAAAAATTATGGTTTTGGTTTTCTGTTTTTTTTTGTGTGTGTGTGTGTGATAACAGCACAGGGAACTTCATGATGACCCTGACCCTATGTTCCCCCCATGAGATGTCCACTAGAGGTATGTCTCTTGTTGGGGAAGGGAATGAGACTTAATGACTAGTATTACTAGTGAATAAACATTTACATCTTAGCATCATAAATTTCACAAACCTGTTAGCATAGTACCTGTAGGGCATTTTGGTGACAGTGCTCTCTTAACTAGATTCTACTTGTGCAACTTAATGTTTCCTGTGCTAATCATCTATTAACATATCCTTTATGACATCAATACTGTTACTTTGATTTTTTTTCTATATCATTTAGAAAGTAGGAGCAGGAGAATCAGGAATTTGAGGTCAACTTGGTTAACTGTGAGAATCTATCTCAAAATAAATATTTAAAAAAAGCAAAAAAAAAAAAAAAAAAAAAAAAGGCTGGAGAGATGGCTCAGTGGTTAAGAGCACTGACTGCTTTTCCAGAGGTCCTGAGTTCAAATTCCAGCAACCACATGGTGGCTCACAACCGTCTATAATGGGGTCCAACACCCTCTTCTGGTGTGCCTGAAGAAAGCGACAGTGTACTCACATATATAAAATAAAGAAATACATCTTTAAACAACAACAACAACAAAAAAAAAACCCCAAAAAACAAAAAAACAAACTCACGAAAGACTAAACAATAAGAAAACCCAACAGTGATGGCACAGGCCTTTAATTCCAGCACTCAGAAGTAGAGAGGCAGGTGGATCTCTTTATGTTTGTGGCTAGCCTGGTCTACAGAGTGAGTTCCAAGACAGCCAAGGTAGAAACTCTGTGTGTGTGTGTGTGGGGGGGGAGGGGGACCAGCAACCTGATTTTTAAAATCTGCAAAGGACAGGAAATAAATGTACACATGAAAGAGGCTCTAGTCCAATCATTAGAGTAGCAAATTTAAATAACAAGGAGAAACCATTCCTCAGGTATCATCACTGCAAACCTCTAAAGCAGTGATTACTCCAAATGCTGGCAAGACTTGGAGTAACATTCCCTGCTGGTGAGAATGCAAATGGTACATCTATTTTAAAAGACAGTTTGACAGTCTCCTGGAAAACTGAATATACTTTTACCATATGATCTGTGACAGGGTAAGACAGTGTAAAGATTCCTCCATCTTGTATTTTTGCTGAGGCCATTTCTGGTGTAGCTAGAATTTGATCTTGATAGAAAATCCCAATGCCCAAATAACTTAGTTTCTGTTAAACTGACTGCTTCTGCAAACTTCCCCCTGAAGCTGCCAAGGATGTGAATCAACAGGATGTGATTTTTGCCTTTAAAAGCTCCCTGATCTACTTTTGTGTAGTCCCAGGCAGCTGGAAAAAGGACTTTTAAAGACTTTCAATTGGCTATAAACTATAGTCTGAGTGATCGTCTTTGGCTCCTCCTAATAGGTTCACCACTCCTGCTCTCTTGTATCTACTTATATGAGTGGAAAACTTAGTTCCACATAAAACCCTACACACTAATGTGCACACACTTTATTCACAATTGCCGGAACTTCAGCTAGCCAAGATATCTTTCAATAAATGTATAAATCAAATGTGGAAACACTAACAAGAAAGCATTAGTCCATGTAGTACATGCACTATCATGCCAGTATAAATCTCTCTGAGTTCAAGGCCAGTCTGATCTACAGTGTGAGTTCCATGTCCATCAGAACTACATAGTAAGAGCCTATCTAGGGAGTGGAGGGGAGGCAGTGGAATCACTAACATACTATATAACACAATAATGTGTGTTATTAGTATAAGAAGCACAAAAGCTAGAGAGCACATGACTCCAACTAAAAATAGAATATTCCTAATCTGAAATGCAAAAGAACAGTGGAAGAATTATGTGTGAGCCATTATGCTCAGCTTCAAAATCTGAACATTTTTCTTTCTTTTCTTTGTAATTTCTTAAATAGGTAAGTTGCAAAGCACAGGTGCTAGAGAGATGCCCAAGCAGTTAAAAATCACAGGCTGCTCTTGCAAAGGACAGAAGTTCAATTCCTAACAACCATAGCAGTAGCTTATAATCTCCTGCAACTCCAGCTCAGGGAATTCAATGGCCCTTCGCTTTCGCTTCCACACAGACCCACACACAAATAAATTTTTTTTTATAATGATGCATAGTGCTGGATATTGGAACATTTTGAATTTTGAGTATATAGATTAGAGATGCACAATCAGCAAAGTCTAGAGGCACAATCATCATAGTCACAAAGGTCTACACATCTGAGGGCCTGTATGCGTCTCTGCCTCTGTTTGTCTCAGACTCAGTCTACTATGGTTTAGAACAGAGAATACAGAACCTTTTGCCAAAACAGCTTCTTAGTCTATCTCCAGGATCTGTTCTTAGGAACAGGGAAATGAAGATTATGATTCAACAGTTCAGTAAAACTACTGAACAATGGGAATCATTAGCAAATCTATCAGAAAGGCTAATTTGAAGAGGGTAAAAAAGGGCAAGCTGCAAAGAAGGAAACGTTTAAATTACATTTCAGTCCTACAAATCTGTTTCATTGGAGATTGCATAATTTAGAATGGCCATGTGCTGCTGCTGGGAAGATGGGATAAGAATGGGGCTGGGGGGCGCAGCTAAGAAACATAACTTGGTTACAGAACACTTGTCTACCAATCACCAGGCCCTAGGTTCCATCCCCAGCAGTAAGGTGCTGGGAGTTGAGACAGAGAACATTGGATACAAACACACCCCAAAATTACTCTCGCTGCCTCTGCCTCGCTGGCTGTCATGCAGAGGTTTAGACTCAGCCTGCTAAGGGGTTAGTAAAGCCAGAGTCTAGAAAGCCCAGGGCAGGTCCAAGTGAACACACTTAACAGTTTTGCATAGTTCTTCTTAGAAAGCCATATACTGTAGAAGTCCACTTACATGAAATACCTGGAACAGGCAAAACTACAAAGAACGAAATGCACATTAATGGTTGCCTGGGGCTAGAAGGAAATAAAGAAAGGAGGGGGAAGAACAAAGTGGCTGTTAATGCCCAAAGGATATTTTGGTGATAAAATGTCTGAACTATAGACAAAGTAGAAATGGTTGCTTTATTCTGTTAAGAACCATTGACTTACTTCTTCAAATAGGTGAATCATGTCACAGTAAGGATACTTAAAAAATTGATGAATTCAGTGTGGCTGTGTTTAATCCCAGCATTTGGTAAACAGGCAGGTGGACCTCAGTCAATTTGAGGCTGGCCTAGTCCACATAGTGATAATAGGCCAGTTAGAGTTATACAGGCAACAAAAGGAAACAACTAGACAAAAAACTAGCTGAGGCAGTAGAATCATGAGTTCAAGGTCATTTGGGCCCATACGTAAACATCCAAGCTAGACTGTATATTAAGAGTCAAAAATAATCTTCAACATAAATTTCAACCAATTTATGAAGGAGGAGGAGGGAAAGGGGGAGGGGGGAAGGGGAGGGGGAGGGGAGGGCGGAGGAGGAGACAGGGTTTCTATGTGTAGCCCTGGCTGCCCTGGAACTCATTCTGTAGACCAGGCTGGCCTTGAACTCAGTGATACACCTGCCTCTGCCTCCAAAATACTGGGGTTATTTTATTTTTAATTTTGTGTGTGTTTGTGTGCATGTGCACACACACGTATACATATTTTAGTGCCAGAGACACCGAGGCCAAAAGGATCAGACCCCTTGGAGCTGAGATTACAGGAAGTTTGAGCTGCCCAACATGGATATTGGGAAGCCAACTCTGGTTCTCTGTGCTACAAGATCTTATTCATGGAGTCATTTCTCCAGCCCCTGGGGTTATTTTATATTTGCAATTATTTTATTTGGGGTGGGGGAGGGCATTTTTTATGTAGCTTAAGCTAGTTTTGAACTCATAACCCTGCTGAACCCCAGGTGGGTTTGATTTATAGACATGTCACCACTAGACCTCTGTAGTTTATTTGGTATTATTTTGGTTGGTTGGTTTTGGTGTTTTGAAACAGTCCAGGCTGGCCTCAAACTTGCTGTGTGGCTAAGGCTGGCCTTTAAATCCTGATACTCCTCTGTTCGCTTCTTTGATATTTCTTTTATTGTATATAGCTTACCTGGGGTTAAGTACCCTTTTACATATTTTGCTATTTTTATGGATTGTCTGTGCTTTATAATAAATAAATGAACTGCTATCTATGAAAGGAAAACTGGCCACGAAACCTACCCTTTCTTTCTAATAAACACTGAGTGGCATCAGAAGAGCTCTTATGGTTTGGATATGAAAATCCCTGAAGGCTGTATGTTGAAGTCTGAATTCCGAGCCAGTGGGTCCAATCATCAAAGACTGATAGGACCATTAACCCTCTGATCTATTTAATTGATTAATCCATTGATGGCTTCATATTTTGATAACATATTGGGAGGTGGTAGAAATTAGAAGAAGGGCCTTCCAGGGAGTCTTCCTTGAACATAGTTTGTTTCTATCTTTTCTGCCTCTTCCTACCTCCTGATAGCCACAATGTAGGTAGCCTCTTCCATCACACAATTGCCATGATATCTGCCTTTTGTTATAGAGCAATGGAGCAGAAGAACCTCTGAACTATGAGCCAAAATGAATCGTCTCTCTTTTTAAGTTACTCAGTCACAACGATGGAAAATCTGACTATCAGTCATCTTCACTGAAGTCTCATTTAAGTCTTTAAGTCAGTCATTAGAAAGGGACACCACTATGCACTTAGTCATACTGTTACCATTTAACAAAGATCAGATGCACAATAAGAAAATATCCTGGCGTTGAAGAGATGGCTCAGCAGTTAAGAGCACCGACTGCTCTTCCTGAGGTCCCTAGTTCAATTCCCAGCAACCACATGGTGGCTCTGTAATGGGATCCGATGCCTTCTTCTGCTGTGTCTGAAGACAGCTACAGTGTACTCATATACATTAAATAAATATTAAAAAAAAAAGAAAATATTCTGGGAATCTGTTTCATAACACTGTGAGTATACCTTAACACTGAAACTATTTTACATTATAATCTTTGAATTATCTTACATATTTTTCATATTGTAAATATGAAAGAGTTCCTAAAATAAAATAAAACTTCCTCCATGGCAAATGTTACAAGTTCCCTTCATTCCCACTCATGGTTCTGACAATGAAGAAAACAGCCAAACATGTATACACACAATTTGTTTAGAATTATAACTTTATGAAGATATGATTCATAAACCATATACTATCTAAATAACACAAGTCAAGGGTTGTTAATATATTCACAATATTAAATCAATCTTGCAACCATTGTTGCCATCTCTGATATCAAAACATTTTCATCTTCTCCTCCAAACTGCACTCATTAGTAGCCAGACCTCTTCATTCTTCACTCTGTCCTACCAGCCCTCAGTAACTAGTGATCTGTTTTTTCCTTCCTACACTTATGTTTCTCTAGGACATTTCACACCATAGAAATCACACAGGAAGAGAGGTCTTTTGAGTCTGGCTTCTTTCATTAACATAATGCTTTCAGGGTTTAACCATGCTATGGTATGTATTAGAACTTCATTTCTTTTTATGGTTAAAATAATATGCCATTGTACATTTAAAACTGAACCATGAGTTCATATGAGAATTAGACAATGCTTTTTTTTATTTTAGAGAAAATATATGGCATGGAAAAACTGCAATCATAAACGTGCTCAAGGGAAACAGAATAAATTCCTTTGGAAGAAAAAAAGTCCACTTTCAAAGACCAATTCTGAGAATACTACCTACAGTTAGAGCCGAGATTGCACTCCTCCCCCTAACCCAAGCCAACATAAAATAATAAAACCACAGAAGGCAGCATATTTCTACAATTCTAGCACAGACAATACTCTTTTTTTTTTTTTTGAGCTGGGGACCGAACCCAGGGCTTTGCCCTTCCTAGGAAAGCGCTCTACCACTGAGCTAAATCCCCAGCCCAGACAATACTCTTAAGTTAGGTTTTTGGTCTTTATATTGGATTTAGAATGCTTAGTAACTAATACTCAATTGGTTGCTTATCTGATGTAGAGGTCAACCATTACACAATATACACTATACGGGTAAATACTTTGTAAATGCAGACTTTAACAGCTACCATGTCCTTCTCAGCAGGAACAATGCCCCAAATTGGTGCCCATTTAGTGTGAGTACTCTAAACCAAAGCTCTGAAGAACAGAGCTACATTAGTCCACACCTAAACTGCAGACTTTGGGAACAGAAAGAAGACAGGTATTACTGAAACCAAAGGTATCAAATGTGGCCAATAAAACAAACAACTATGTAAGGACTTAGTGTGAAAATGAGTAAGCCCTGGACTATGGACAGCTGCAAAGAAAGGAAGAACTACAGAAAGTTTCTACATACCACAGCTTCATTCTCAAGACAATTCAAATGAAGATTATATAGCTACAATGAAGTATGGTTTTAAAGAGAATCAAAAGAAGAAAGAAAAATTAACCTGTTACTGACAGCAGCATGCACTGCCTTCCTAGAATCAGTTTGTGATAGTTAATCTCATTTTCAAGCAAGCCTCTGAGCACACCTTGGAGACATTGCCCAGATTAGTTTAGCCTTTGAACACGCCCATGAGAAGATCAGTCTTTAGGGTGGATGGCATCATGGATGGTCTAGGGTACTGAACCGAATACAAGGGAGAAATCTAGCTGAGCAGCAGCACTCATCATTCCAACTCCTGACTGTGGATGAAATAGAATTAGCTGCCAGAGCAGCTGCTGCCTTGACATTTAACTACTTTCTTGAACTGTAAACTGAAGTAAGTTGCTTTTGTCAGAGTATTTTATCTCAGTAATGAGAAATATAATCAATTCAGAGTGTAAACAGTACCTGGTACTGGCTTTTAAAAATCATAGTAAAACAGAACATAATATAAAACAGTTTTTAGGTTAAAGTATATTCACAGTGTTGTAAAACAATCTCCAGGGCTGGAGAGACGGGGCAGCGATTGAGAGCACAGACTGCTCTCCCAGAGGTCCTGAGTTCAAGTCCCAACAACCACATGGTGGCTCACAACCGGTTACCTGTAAATGGGATCTGGTGCCCTCTTCTGGTGTGTCTGAAGACAGCGACAGTGTACTCACATAAATAAATTTTAAAAAATCTCCAGAACATTTTATATTGTACATATGAAATTCTACACCTACTAAACAATTCCCTTTATTATCTCTCACTAATTTTGCCAACCATTACTTGACTTTCTGTTTCTTTTTAGCTAACTCATAGATGTAGAGTATTCGTATGGGCTTTTTAGAATACACCTTGAAAGAAGAGACACATAACATACATAAAGAACATGCTCACAAAGCTATTTGCAGAAACTGTCTGCTAAAAACAGCAAGGTAGAGCCAGGTGGTGGTGGCACACACCTTTAATCCCAGCATTTGGGACGCAGAGGCAGGTGGATCTCTTTGAGTTCCAGGACAGCCAAAGCTACACAGAGAAAGGGGGAGTGGGGAGAGGATGTGCAGAAAAAGAGAGAAAGGGAAAAAAAAACAAGGTAGTTATGTCTGACTAGGAATCACAACTCTAGAGACTTTTCATGACCATTTTTTTCCCAGCAAAGATGTCAAACAAGGATTCATGCTAAACTGTGATCTACTGAAAGACTGAGGGTAATGAGGCTGCCATTAGACTACAAGATTTCTAACTATGAGATCTTTGATTCAATCACATTACTCTGAATGCACCAGTGTCACCTGGAGTTCAGCAATGTGCTTCCACTCTAAATAAAGAGAATGAGTACTCCTTATTGGGTCCTGACTCCTTTCTATCTCTTCAAAACTGAGGCCTAATCTTGGCTATTGGCAAGGCAACTGGCAGTTCCTAGATCTCCGAGGTCTGAGGTCAAACTTCGGCCCATTTTTATAACCATGTAGCAGTTCTACCTTCTTTGTTATATATGTCCTAATGAAGCAATTACTTGCACTTATACTAATGCTATAATTGATGCAAGTAATTATGAAAGTAGAATATCCACTTTGAAAGAAATGAAGATCATTACCTTTCTTCCACCCACAAACATTATTTAAAACAAAAACAAATAAGCTTACAAGAACACATGCTACTGAAAGACTATTAGGAACAGCACCCTGAAATCCCACAGCATATAAGGAAAACCGGGGGAGGGGGGAGCCTCATAAAAATCCTCCCAAGATACACTTAGCAATCACTCCCACCAGGTGGAAATTTCCTCAAAGCCTCCACCTCTGGTAGAAGATACACAGGTGGATAAATTATTGACTCACTCTACCACCTTTCTCTCTTTTTACTTATACAACATTTACAGCCTGGCTGCTCCCATATTTAGGTCCCAGAGACTGGCTTGGTGGGCTGGTACAGACAAAACCAGCAAACTACCTTCCTTTCAACATGCCTCAGGAACACAAAGACGGACAGAGAGGGGAAGCTTAAGAAAAGGAGGCAGAAAGGTGAAAGACAGATAAAGGACATCTCACTGACTCACTGAATAGCTCTCACCAATCATTTGTCTTGAACTCTGGAGACTCCTGCAGCTTTTTTTATTATTTGGGGTAAGCACAAGTGAGTGAAATTGAACCAGAGGGTCTTGGGCTTGTCTGCAGCAAGAGGCAAACAACCTTGATTGCTGCAAAGAGGATGCAGATTTCAAAAGCCTAAAGTATGCAATGAAGGGAAATGGAAATGTGCTGAACGTGGGTTTGACTGGCAGCTTTCCTCATCTGTCGATCACAGGGTAATAAACACTGGGAGATGGCAGAAATGAAGATAAATGCTTTCAGCAGCACCAGTCCCACCCTCCCCTCCTCTTCCGCCCCCACTCAGCACATGACAAGAGAATTAAAGCAAAAAAAAAAAAAAAATCAGCTTCTTAACCAACTCTTTTGTTAAAACTTTCCTTACAGGCCACCTACACGTGAATTACTGCTCTATGAGCCTACATTCTCATTAGGGGGCCCAGATTCTAGAGGTGAAAAGCTCCTGTCAAGTGGGCACCTGTACATGTCAGGGCACAGCATACACAGCCTAGTCAGCTCAGGTCAGTATGCAAGAAAGAGTCCAGATAGCATAGAACAGACCCAGAATGTCTATGCTTCACCACCTTTCTAATTCAAAGCTGGCTCTCTGGGCCTCCAAGAATAACATGGTGTCCTTTTTTACACTGCCACATTACCCAGGGGCAGAAAAAGCTCAGCAGTAGGGCCAAGAGAGAGCCCCTTGGAGCTTGGAAGCCAAAGATGTTGTCAGGTCAGAAAGACGGGTTCTGTATACAGCACTCAGTCTTGCTTACTAGCTTTACATGGAGGGGGGGGGGGGATAAAGAAAACTTTTAATAAGCTATGATCTTACAAGTGTTACACAGCTTGGTCCAAAAGGAGTATCATCCTGGGCCATGTGACACTGAGACCAATGTGACCCCAATAGTGTAGTAGTTTGAAGGAATGGTTTCCATTGGTTTGTATATTTAAATTTTTAGTCATTGAAGGATTAGGAAATGTGGCCTTGATGAAAGAGGTTATGACCTTGTTGGAGTTGGAGGAAGAGTGTCACTTGTTGTTGACTTTAAGGTTTTAAGTCTCTCTATCTACCTGCTGGCTGCTACCTGCTGGCTGTAGATCAGGATGTAGCTCTCAGCTACTGTTCTAAGCAATGACATTCATTCCACTATGTCCACCACCATATGATAATGGACTAAGCCTTTGAAACTGTAATGCTTTCTTTTATAAGAGTTGGCTTGGCCATGGTGTCTCTTCAAAGTAATAGAACAGTGACTACAACAAATGGCTTTTTTTTTTTTGTAAACCAAAAGGCTGGAAACCCCTAATGCAAGGGAGGTAGCATGTGCTACTAATAAGGTAGGCACTCACGAGAGGCATCATGCTTGGGATGCCAGAAGGATGGAAGTGGAGGCAGAAGGAACTGGAAGGCGTTTAAATCTAATCTCAGGTACATAGTAAATTCTGAGTGGGCGTTGAGACTTCTTTTAAAAAACAAACAACTCAAAAACAAAAACAAAAACACCACAAAGATAGCTTTCTGCAAAAACAGCCTACTAATTCTGATGAGTAGGCCTCAGAGAACTATTAATGACCAGAAGCTTATAGACATCTAGGAAGACACTGCCTTCAATGTCTGTCTTCCTGCAGTTCCTTTCAAATCCCAGCATACAAATAAGAAGCCAGGCTACTGTTCTGAAGTGCGAGGGCCCGTTGATAAACCTGGAGCATAAGTTCACGACATAGTGAATGGCCAGTTTCACCACAGGCTGCTCACACTTGAGGATCTCCAGACACATACGTGTTGTGGACCTTGGGAGAACAATATTCAATTTGAAATAGCTTCTAATTAAAACCCACTGTTCAGTCATCAATACCAGGCGTACAATGGGAAAGCTTAGCAAGCCATTTCTGTGATACAGCCAAAGGATGCCCCCTCGATGTCAACAGGCTGCATCAGCCTCTCCAGTCTTAAAACTCAAGTTATACTGGGCACAGATCTTTAAATCCAACATTTAGATGGTGGGGCAGGAGGATTACTATGAATCTAAGGTTAGTCTGGCATACATACTGAGTATTATTCCATCCAGGGCTACACAGCAAGAACCTATCTTAATAAAATCAAAAAAAGGGTCTGTGGAGATGGTTTGGTGGATAAAGTGCTTGCTGTCAAGAGCGACAGACCTAAGGTTCAGATATCCAGCATTCCTATAAAAAGCTACCCCTGTCAGCACATGACTGTAACCACAGGGCAGACAAGCAGTTCTTGGGCACTCAAAGGACAGTCCAGATGAAATGGGGAGCTCAGTGAAAAGACCCTGGCATCACTGTTGTCAGATCTTGAAGATAAAACTTGAGGTTGACTTCCAGTTTTACAAACACACACACACACACACACACACACACACACACACACACACACACACACACACACACACCCCAAATCCCAAAAGCTAAGACTCAAGACCAAAAGAGCAAAATAATAATAATAATAATAATAATAATAATAATAATAATAATAATAATAATCCACAACCCTCTTTCTAAAAGTGTCCTGAATCCTACTGGTTACTTTCACAGTAAGAAACTCTTGTCAGGGACCATGTGAGGGGGATACTGGGGACAGGGACTGTGATTGGGATGTAAAGTGAATGAATAAATTAATGGGAAAAACCCCAACTCTTGTTACCTGTTGGGTTTTCTGGCTATTACCAATCATATAGTTGGGAGTTTAAGTGATTCTTTGTGTGCAGTTTGTCATCAACTATCAGTTGACAGTGCAATTGTTTCTTCTTGAGGGGAAGGGGTCATTTTAAGTGTCACATTGCTGGGTGTAGTAGTGTACCTGTAGACTTGCAAGACTAAGTAAAGCATTTTCCAAGAAGCTAGTGGTGAGTTGAAGGACTACAGAAAAATGCTTTTGTCTCAGGATTAGAAAGAAACTCATGAACCTGAGGCTTTTTTTGTAAGGAGAATCAGAATGATCCTTGAGATGCCTTTCATGTGTCTAAGAAATAAAAGGGCTCATGTAGCTCAGGGTGACCTTAAACTGTCCACGTAGTTGAGGATGACCTTGAACTGATTCTCCTGTCACCACCTGCCAAGTGATAGGATGACAGGCATTACAGGAATGTGCTATCATGCTCAGTTTTACATAAATATATTTTAAAGAAAAAGCAGCTGTAATATGTCCTTCAGATTTCTGTCTCCTGGCCAGGGCAGCCTCCCAGAATTATGAGCAAGTACTGCCTGCAAAGGAACTGAGTATAGCAGTGGTGGCCGGGGACAAGAGGCTAAATCCAACAGAAGCTGTCGACCTTCGTAATATCTGGTGATGCATGTCTGCTCTCTCCCAGCCAATCTTTTCAAGTAGGTAAAAACCATCAATGTTAAGTGGGGTAGTATATAGTTTGATACCAGACGTTGTGAGGCTGAGGTACACAGATCTCTAGATGTTGGAGGCCAGACTGTTCTACATAGCAAGTTCCAACTATATAAGGAGCCTCTGTCCCAAAATAAAAACAAAAAAATGCTCAGTGATTAGGAGTATTGTTGGCTCTTCCAGAAGATCCAGTTTTGGTTCCCAGTATCAACATAGTGTCTCACAACCATCAGAACTACAGTACTAAGGGATCCAATATACTTTTCTGGCTTCCTGGGGCAATAGGCAAATATGTGGGGCATATACATATATGAAGGAAAAATATCCACACATATTTTTAAAAGTATATATCTATATAAGCTCTTATCTCTAGTAGCTATCCTTCTAACACATCCATGGGGAAGTTCCTTATATCCTGGTACTATATACCCTAATGTGGACACCTCAGGCAAGATCTGCCTAGGCATCTTCAAGGAAAAAATGATTGACCTGTATGACCTTCCTATTCCTCATCCCCTTAGAAGAACCCAATATTGACAGCTGTTTGAACACAAGCTGCCAGACTCTGGAAAAGTCTCAAGTCTTTAAGAAGCACTTGCAAGAAACCTGCTAAAAGAGAGGAGGGAGCAGTGAGTAACTCAGAGAGATTTGAGGCCAAGTTTAATGATCCCGAGTTCAATCCCTGAGACCCATATGTGTCTCTGACTACACTAAAATCAAATAAATATATTTAGAAGAGGAGGAGCAGCAGTAGCTTCCCTTGCGTACTTAAGGTCAAATCCCCCAACTGCTGTGCAGCTCTCCTTACGCCATCTTTACAGCATTACAGACAGAGGTCCTTTCCCTGATGTCCATAAAGAACCCTGTTCCTTGAACTGTAGTATTTTTGTTTTGTTTCTATTCTTTAAATTAAATCCATGTATTATATATTAAATTAATGTATTTGGGTTGTCTTTTGCAGTTAAAAAACAAAACAGAACCAAACAAACAAAAACCAAAAATACAATCTTACTAACATTTTAAGTTATAAAAAATGGACCACAACCACTCAAATAAATGATAGGAGCTGCTTTTTTGTAAAGTGAGAAAATCTAATTAAGGGAGTCCTATAAACTTCAAATTTATCTGAAATTTATTTATCTAATTATTTAATTTGTTGCTTAGAGAAAGGTATGAAGGCACAAAGAAAGGAATGACGGTTCAAACCTATAATCTTAGTACTTGGGAAGTCAAGAGAGCAGATCATCAATTCCAGACCAGCCTAGCCTACCTAGCAGAGCCCTGAAAGGGGGTAGGGGTGGCAGGACATTGAAGATAAAAAAAAAATCTCAACTAGTTAAGGGAGTAGGACACAAGTGGGCGTTAAAACGCTGCTCATTATTTATGTCTACACAGGCACTTGGTTTTTGTTTGGCAGTAATGGAGATTGAACCCCAGGCCTTGAACAAATTTCCTACATTTTTAGAATTTTTCACAAGAAGGAAAGAAGCAATAAGCAACTAGGAGAAAAGATTAAAAACCTTTACAAAGATAGAGACAGCCGGGGCAAGCGACAGCCGCACGGGCACTGGGCGACTCTGTGTCTAATGGAGGAAAATCAACTAAACATGGGCAAAGGAGATCCTAAGAAGCCAAGAGGCAAAATGTCCTCATATGCATTCTTTGTGAATACTCCTGATGGGAGGGGAGGAGGACAAGAAGAAGCACCCGGATGCTTCTGTCAACTTCTCAGAGTTCTCCAAAAAGTGCTCAGAGAGGTGAAAGACCATGTCTGCTAAAGAAAGGGTAAATTTGAAGATAGGGCAAAGGCTGACGAGGCTCGTTATGAAAGAGAAATGAAAACCTACATCCCCCCAAAGGGGAGACTAAAAGACGTTCAAGGACCCCAGTGCCCCCAAGAGGCCTCAGTCGGCCTTCTTCTTGTTCTGTTCTGAGTACCGCCCAAAAGTCAAAGGTGAGCATCCTGGCTTATCCATTGGTGATGTCGCAAAGAAACTAGGAGAGATGTGGAACAGCACTGCCGCGGATGACAAGCAGCCCTATGGGAAGATGGCCGCCAAGCTGAAGGAGAAGTATGAGAAGGATATTGCTGCCTACAGAGCTAAAGGAAAACCTGATGCAGCGAAAAAGGGGGTGGACAAGGCTGAGAAGAGCAAAAGGAAGGAAGAGGAAGATGAGGATGAGGATGAGGAAGAGGAGGAAGATGAAGAAGAGGAGGAGGAGGAGGATGAATAAGTTGGTTCTAGCGTTTTTTTTTCTTGTCTATAAAGCATTTAACCCCCACCCCCGTACACAAGTCAGTCCTTTTAAATAAAAAAATTGAAATGTAAGGCTGTGTAAGATTTGTTTTTAAACTGTACAGTGTCTTTTTTTGTATCGCTAACACACTACCGAATGTGTCTTTAGCTAGCCCTGTCCTAGTGGTATTTTCAGTAGCCACTAACCTTGCCTGGTACAGTCTGGGGGCTGTAAATTGGCATGGAAATTAAAGCAGGTTCTTGTTGGTGCACAGCACAAATTAGTTATATATGGGGACAGTAGTTTGGTTTTTGGTTTCTTTTTGTTTTTTTTTTCCTTTGGGTTTTCTTTTGTTTTGTTTTGTTTTGTTTTGTTTTTCATCTTCAGTTGTCTCTGATGCAGCTTATACGGAGATAACTGTTGTTCTGTTAACTGAATACCACTCTGTAATTGCAAAAACATTGCAGCTGTTTTGTTGACATTCTGAATGCTTCTAAGGAAATACAACTTTAAAAAAAAAAAAAACTTCACAGAATCCCACAACTTTCAGTCCTGTCCAGGAAGCCGGGGAGTGGGTAGTAATCAGCTAGAGTGAAGTGTTTTGGAATATGGACTCATTAAATTCCGAAGCAGGTGGAAAGGCTACATTCTATTTACTTGGAATTCTTCACTGAAACACATCTTCGGTCTTTTTTTTTTTTTTTTTGTTCTTTTTTTTTTTTTCCGGAGCTGGGGACCGAACCCAGGGCCTTGCGCTTCCTAGGTAAGCGCTCTACCACTGAGCTAAATCCCCAGCCCCAACGTCTTCGGTCTTGAAATACCATGTGACACTTGAGCTACTGCCTTGGAACCCTGTGAATAGCATAGAGTCACATGAGCTTTGTATAGCACAAAAGCAGGGAATCTATGGCCATGGGCTTTCGGGTTTAAACTAGAAACTGTCTGATGATTGGGTCAAACACGCATAAACATGCCAGGTCAGCTATCTTGACATGTTACCTTGAAGACAAGAATGGCTTATTTTAAATGTCAGTTTAGATAAATGTTGAAGAAAGGCTGGTGGCAAATTTCTAGCTTTCAAAAGAGACATTTTACAAAAGAAGACAAAGGGAGAAGATGTATTTTTGGTGCCTTTTTTTCCCCTACCAGAGCTGTTTATGAGTATCACTCAGAAAACATGACCCGCTACCAAGTTAGGAAGCCCGTGGATCATGGTGGGAATAACATCTGCCTTTTCAAGGCCACATCCATTATTAGTCACCAAGAAGAAAGTTGGAACTAGGCAAACATCTTCAGAGCACCACAAAGGATTCTTATAATTAATTCTAAATTATGGGCTCCTCCTTTAAAAAAATTACCCATTTCTCTGTACTCTCCTCACTCTATATTTCAAGTCAGGTGGATTATTTATATTGTTTATTATATTATGTAATTTAAAGACAGGGTCTTTACTATGTAGCCTGGATGCCCTGGAAATTGCTACATAGACAAAGCCAGCCTCACACCTGGAATAGTCCTCCTTCCTGCCTTTGACCATAGGTATTGGTGTTACAGGCATGTGCCACTGGTACTCAACAGCAAAACTGACTTATTTTATTATTTTTTAGAGTAATTTACTTAATTTTACATGAATGAGTATTTTTTCTTGTGTATATATGTATGTGAACCACATATGAGGTCTGGTATCCAGAGAGGACCAAAGAGGGTTTTGGGTTTCCTGATTGTGAATCACGATGTAGATGCAGGGAACTGAACCTGGGTTCTTTGAAAAGCAACAAGTACTCTTAACTGTTCAGCTATCTCTCCAGCCCAAGACTGGCTACTTTTAAAGGAGAACTTTGCCTCAACTACTCAAAAAACTTCACAGGCTCTGCACTAGCTGAGAAGAGACAGACTGCTTGTCTGCTGCTATTCAGTATACTCCACAATCTCTCTGCAACCTGCTTTCCTGTTACTCACATTCATTAAATGTTTTAAGAATATTCCAAAAAGGGGGTGGTGGTGGTGGTGGAGAGATAGTTCAGCGGTTAAGAGCATTGACTGCTCTTCCAGAGGTCCCTAGTTCAATTCTTAGCAACCACATGGTGGCTCACAACCATTTTTTTTTATTACTTTTTTTAATTAACTTAAGTATTTCTTATTTACATTTCGAGTGTTATTCCCTTTCCCGGTTTCTGGGCCAACATCCCCCTAACCCCTCCCCTCCCCTTATTTATGGGTGTTCCCCTCCCCATCCTCCCCCCATTGCCGCCCTCCCCACAACAATCACGTTCACTGGGGGTTCAGTCTTAGCAGGACCAAGGGCTTCCCCTTCCACTGGTGCTCTTACTAGGCTATTCATTGCTACCTATGAGGTCAGAGTCCAGGGTCAGTCCTTGTATATAGTCTTTAGGTAGTGGCTTAGTCCCTGGAAACTCTGGTTGGTTGGCATTGTTGTTCATATGGGGTCTCGAGCCCCTTCAAGCTCTTCCAGTTCTTTCTCTGATTCCTTCATCGGGGGTCCTATTCTCAGTTCAGTGGTTTACTGCTGGCATTCGCCTCTGTATTTGCTGTATTCTGGCTGTGTCTCTCAGGAGAGATCTACATCAGGCTCCTGTCGGCCTGCACTTCTTTGCTTCATCCACCTTGTCTAATTGGGTGGCTGTATATGTATGGGCCACATGGCTCACAACCATTTGTAACAGGATCTGATGCCCTCTTCTGATGTGTCTAAAGATATATCTTCTCTTTGGAAGCCTTATTCCACACTTTCAATACACAATGAATTGTTTTTATTGATTCTTTACACCCAAAAATAGATAGACAGACAGGCATACAAGGTGAAGGGAAGAAAAGAGAAGCTAGTGTGATGGTACATGCTTGTAATCCCAGCACCAAAAAGGCTGAGGCAGGATTGCTACCAATTCAAGGCCAGCCTAGGTTGCAGCCTAGATTACTTTCCAGCAAGTAAGACCTTACTGGAAAGAAGGACAGCAGGGGGGTCGGAGGGAAGGAAGAGAAAAGGGAAGAAATTGATGGTTTCATACAGGGGAAACATTCCAAGAATTAATGTCTTTCATGACTGCAGCCAAAACAAAACTGGGGTGGGCAGGTTTCCTGCTGCAAGTTGGTAAAGTGTGAAAGTTCCCTTCTATGGCCTATGGAGGACTCATGCTGAGAGCAGGCCTCCTCTTTTGTTAGCTTCACCAGTGGCTTTTGCCTGAAGGCCAAACAGGATTTGCACTGCCATTTCATGCTCTGAAAAGTCAGAAAAGAAAAGATGGGGAGCTTTTCATTCTAGGAGATGCTTACTCATCAGGGAGAGTTCTGTTTCTGATAAGCAGGGATGCTGAGGTTAAAAAGCAAAATTTGCAACAATGGTTAATGGAAGGTTTGGAAACAATGTACAGAATTAGGCAATGGGATCAACTCCAAGAAGAGAAGAGCAGGTGCCAGAGCAAAGTCCCGGGGGAGAATCAGTACTAGATGTTTTCATGCATTCAAACATTTCCATGTATTTAAAATGTCATCAGGAGGCCCTGTGAGTACAGACTGGATGCAGCAATTAGGAATGCAGGCTTAGCTTCTTGGCACAAAATACAAACAAACTCTTCTATGAAAGTCACAAGGAAATGGAAAGAAAAGCTTTACCATGAAGTTGAGCAGTTAGTTGCTACACTCTCTTCACTTTAACAGGTAATTAACTGGAACCTGCCCTCCTTCTTAGGAGATAAACTAAATTAATATCCAAGGACAGGATCCAAGTTAGATTTTGACATGCTGATCTACAAACAGACTTCAGAAGGTCAAAATAAATCACTCACAAGCAAATACACTACATGCCTGTGTTTGTGATGATAATGCAACTAGTTGTGCTTTTAAATTTTTCTGGATTTTATGAGGCAGTGACATCTTCAGGTCTTACAGACAAAAAAACCTATTTCTCTCAGGACTAATGTCAAGAGACATGTCTTTAATATACAAACCAACCAGTAGAGAGTTTTCACCCAGGGCAAAGTATGGACAACTAGCAACCCCTCCTATAGTTCAGAGTTCAAACTGTACTAATCCTAAACTTTACTCAGCCCACCTACTCTGCCTCATTCTTGCCTGCCTTTGATAACCTATGCTCTCCCTGACCTCCGTCTGGCATCCTGGACTTTCCAAGACAGACTTGTGTTATGTGCTGTATGGCACCCTTCCTCCTTCCCTTGGGGACCCTCTCTTGGGAACTGTAACAAACTAACCTTTTAATGGGAAAAAAAATCTCTTTACTTTTGGTCCATACCATACTTGAATAAAATAAAAATATGGTCATTCACACACAAATCCACATTCCCTCTAGGCCTTGTCCCCAATGTCCAAGGTCCTGGGGCTCCAGCTCAAAAATATATCACAAATGACACCTCTCTATAGGAGGTGTTTAGAGAGTGCAAGAGGAAACTGGGAGTGGTAGACTGGCTGACTCTCCATTCTCCCAGTCCTTTCCAGTAGAGGATTATGAAGCAAGGTGGGATAAAGGAAGAACATTCATGGTTCTCAATAGCAGTAGTTGAAGTAGTGTTTCTTTGAAATAAATGTTTCTGAAATGCATACTTATAACCTTACTTAAATATCTACTTTGCAAGATAGAAATTGCATGTGTTATGTTCTATGATAATGACTGGCACACTGAGACAGCCAATCACAGTATCATCAGCAAAGAAACAAAGCCTTGGCCTTCAACCTTACTATGGCTGACAAAGATAGAGATCTGGAATCTAAACAAAAGTACAAAGTCTTAAAATATGCCCAGAACCAAGAACTAGTGATCACAAAACAAAACATTTTTTTTTTGGACAGCTGAGTGAGAATTGAATATTAAACAGATATTCATCAAACAAAGATCTGTGGAAGACATCTATAAAATGGTAATAAAATGTGCTCCTTGCGGGGGTTGGGGATTTAGCTCAGTGGTAGAGTGCTTGCCTAGGAAGCGCAAGGCCCTGGGTTCGGTCCCCAACTCCGAAAAAAAGGAACCAAAAAAAAAAAAAGTGCTCCTTGCTTGTTGAAGATGAAAACATAGTTAGAAAATAAGACTTCCATCAAAAACATTACAAAGAAAGGAAACATGAGTGTTCTAATGAGTGACAGACAACCAGAGCCAAAGCGGTTTAGAAGGGAATCACTGGACACAGAGGCCTCCTAAGAAAGACAAAGAAAGCTTAGTGAGAAACAGGAACCTTAAAGGAGGCTTAGAAAAAAAGAGCAACAGGGCTTAGAAAAAAATAGGTAGCTTAGTAAAGAAAGTGGTTCCCAGGTTTGGATGTAGCTCAATGGGAGAACTCTTGCCTAACATATACTAGGATCCCTGTTTGATCTCCAACACTGCAAACAACAACAGAAGCAGCAACAAAAAAAGTGGCTCTTAAGGGAGTCAGATACTATTATTAATTTAGTAAGAAACAATGGTTCTGATAAAAACAAAACAAAACAAAAACCAGGAGTCTGGGGGAGATGGCTTAGGCGGTAAAGTCCCTCACAACCATGAGACCTGAGCTCAAGATTGCCAACTCAACATTTAAACAAGCCAGGTATATCTGCAACCCAGAGCAGGTAATGGTGGAGACAGGTGGCTCCTTAGTGCCAGCCACTCCCAAATCAATAATCCAGATTCAGTGGAAGACTCTGTTTCAAAAATTAAGGTGGAGGCTATTATGGGGGGAGGTGGACCCCAGTTTTTTGGTTTTTTTTTCCTAAATGGCATCAGTGAACCTTGATTTCAGAAAGGTAACCTCTCACCTCCATCAAAGAAACATTTCTAATTTGTTTTAAACTAACAGTTTTAGTAGTCTGATTTCTCTCTCTCTCTCTCTCTTTTTTTTTTTTTTCTCGGAGCTGGGGACCGAACCCAGGGCCTTGTGCTTGCTAGGCAAGCGCTCTACCACTGAGCTAAATCCCCAACCCCTAGTCTGATTTCTCTAAGGTTGTTCATACCTTTTAAAAGTTCTTGGCTATGATACTGACATATCCATATAGTATTGAGTGTTTGGGGATTACCCTTTCCTAATAAATATATTAGTTCAACCAAAAAAAAAGGGGGGGTGACAAACAGCCAAGGAAGATACCTGCCACCAACCTCTGGCTTCCACAGGCACCCATACAAATGTGCACATCATGCTGACACACACATACACACATATAGGTATACAACCTGATTCACACAAAAAATGCATATGGGACTGGGGAATCAGTTTATAATCCCTCAGAAGGTTGAGGCAGGAGGATCACAAGTTCAAGGGCCTGCCAAGGATAGAGAATAAGTTCAGATCTAGCTGGACAACCTAATGAGTTCTTGTCTCAAAATAAAACCCTTTACAAAAGGTTGGGGGTTTTGTTGTTTTTGTCAACTTGGCAAAAACTAAAATTATCTAATAAGAGGAAATCACAACTGAGAAACCTCCATAATAAGATTTTCCTGTATATCTCTGCACCCTGTGCCTGAGGAGGCCAGAGAGGGTCCTGGATCCCCTGGAACTGGAGTTACAATAGTTGCTAGCTGCCACGTAGGTGTTAGGAATCTAACACGGGTCCTCTAGAAGAGCAGCTAGTGCTCTTCACCACTAAGCCATTTCTCTAGGGCCCCCTCCCCAGCCGCTTTATCTTCCTGTGGGTCATGTGGGCCCTGCTATCTCTGGGTAAGTGGTCCTGCCTGGGCTGTGTAAGAAAGCAGGCTAATCAAGTCAAGAGGATCAAGACAGTAAGCAGTGTTCCTCTATGGCTTCTGTGTTAGTTCCTACCTCCAGGTTGAGTTCCTGCCCTGACTTCCTTCAATGATGACCCGTGACACAGACGTGTAAGCTGCTTTTGGTGATGGTGTTTTATCACAGCAATAGACAGTTGGAATATAGATCCATGGTAAAGTATTTGCCTAGTATCTGAGAGGCCCTGAGGTCAATCTTCAACATCACCCCAGAAGTGTTGAATGCTAGTACTCTAGAGGCTAAATAGAAGGTTTAAGAGATACAGGTTAGCTTGGGATACAAAGTGAGATCCTGTCTCAAAAAGTAAGAAAAGAAATAGAAACTAGGTTAAAAAGACCTAAACTTACCATTGGTGAAACATGATCCTTTTGAGGTTTTATTGAGTAAAAGAATTACAAGGGCTGGAGAGATGGCTCAATGGTTAAGAGCACTGACTGCTTTTATAGAGGTCCTGAGTTCAAAACCCAGCAGCCACATGGTGGCTCACGACCACTGTAATGAGATCTGATGCCCTCTTCTGGTGTGTCTGAAGACAGCTACTGTGTACTTACATATAATAAATAAATCTTTTAAAAAAATCACACGTAGCAAAGAGGGTATGTTACAGTAGAATGCTAAGTGTGATGCATTATTAAAAAAAATTACACAATGGACAATGTTTAGCTTCTGTTTAGAAACATGACATTCCCTACAGACTGGGCTGGCCTAGATCTCTTAGAAAGCCCCTTACAGGCATGTACTACCACACCTGGCTTAACTTTTATTTTTCTCCCCCCTCACTCCCCCAAATCAATACACCACAAACACGTATTCTTAAAAGGCAGTATGTATTATGTGTAAAATTAAATAGTGGCTTAATGGCCCCAGGACCCATCACTACTTAATTTCTACTCCCTATAGTCAATTTATTTTCTTTCTTTGGTTTTTTGGGGGGAGGGTTAATTTTTTAATTTACATTTCAAATGTCATCCCCTTTCCTGGTTTCCCGTCCATAAACCCCCATCCCATTCTCCCTCCCTCTGCTTCAGCCTGACATTCCCCTACACTGGGGCATCGAGCCTTGGCAGGACCAAGAGCTTCTCCTACTGATGCCCAACAAGGCTATCCTCTGCACCTGGAGCCATGGGTCTGCCCACCTGTATTCTTTGGATATGTTTTAGTCCCTGGGAGCTCTGGCTGGTTGGTATTGTTCTTATGGGGTTGTTAACCCCTTCAGGTCCTTCAGTCCTTTCTCTAACTCCTCCAATGGGGATCCTGTTCTCAGTTCAATGGTTGGCTGTGAGAATTCACCTCTCTATTTGTCATGCTCTGGCAGAGCATCTCAGGAGACAGCTATATCAGGCTCCAGTCAGCTTGGACTTCTTGGCATCAGCAATATTGTCTGGGTTTGGTGGCTGTATATGGGCTGGATCCCCAGGTGGGGCAGGCTCTCAATGGCCATTCCTTCAGTTTCTGCTCCAAACTTTGTCTCCATATCCCCTCCCATGAATATTTCTGTTCCCCCTTTTAAAAAGGACTGAAGCATTTGCACTTTGGTCGTCCTTCTTCTTGAGCTTCAAGTGGTCTGTGGATTTGTATCTTAGATAATCTGAGCTTTTGGGCTGATATCCACTTATCAATGAGTGCATACCATGTGTGCTTTTTTGTGTTTGGGTTACATCACTCAGGATATTTTCTGGTTCCATCCATTTGCCAATGAAATCATTGTTTTTAATAGCTGAGTAATATTCCATTGTGTAAATGTGGTACATTTTCTGTTTCTATTCCTCTGTTGAAGGGCATCTGGGTTCTTTCCAGTTTCTGGCTATTATAAATAAGACTGCTATGAACATAGTGGAGCATGTGTCCTTGTTATATGTTGGAACATCTTTTGGGTATAAGCCTAGGAGTGGTATAGCTGGATCCTCTGGCAGTACTATGTCCAATTTTCTGAGGAACCTCCAGACTGATTTCCAGAGTGGTTGTACCAGCTTGCAATTCCACCAATTTATTTTCAATTCCTTTTAGTTTTTTGAGACAAGATCTAATATAGCCTAGGTTGATCTTGAACCCCTGATCTGTCTACCCCCACTTCCCAGATATGCTGAGACTGTAGCTGTACTGGTACCATACCTCACTATATGACCTTACTCTGTAGCCCAGTCTGGCACCAAACTAATGTCAATATTTCTAGCTCTGTTCATAGTACCACAATTATAGGTATAAGCTTCTATATGCTGGCTTCTTACGACATATTTTTGTAACTTTTTCTTCTGATAATTAGCTATTATATTTCTGTTGTTATTGACCTTTCAAGGTTGGCGATTACCTACTAGATTCCTAGATATTATGATAGATAAGTAATACATAGATACTCCATGAAAAAAAGAAAAGATCTGCCCCCGATCACTTTCTTTGTCTTCCAAACTAGTTAATCACCTTTTCATTAGTATTATTTATAGTATTATGGGTATATGAATCTAAAACATACCTTCCTTTCCCTGTTGGGAAAATGGAATAAGTTCCATTTTCAACCAAAATAGTTCCTTACCTATGGCCCTTGTATTTCCTTTTAGATATACGCTCATATATTCCTCTATAGGAAGCATTCACCCTAACAATGTCCTTTTCAGTTGTCTGTTCCAATAAATTAAATTAGTTCTAAAATGACATTAAGAGGGGATTCAGGGTAGGTTTTCTTAGCTCTCAACTACTTAATTTAAAAAATTTGGATTGAGTGATTATAGTGTATAGGGTACAAGAACTTAACTCAAAATGCAAAATTGTATAACCTGAATCAAATTTCAATTATGAAACAGCAATTTGATCAAAAAAAATGGCTACTATATCTCCTGGGCAAGGGTGATAATGGAGGCAGCTATGTGACTCTCTCTATTACCTGGAACTATCCTGAACTCTGGTTCAAGTGATGCTTCTGTTTAGTCTCTGCAGTAGCTATGGCTGAGTGCTACTGTGCTCAACAATTTGGTCCAACATTTGTTGAAAGAATACTCTTAAAAAGTAGTACTGCCTCCTTTGACTGTCTTTGTACTGTAGGACCTCAAATGAGTAGAGCATGATGGTGAAGGCATGTAATTCCAGCACTATGAAGACTGGCACAGGGGCATCACCATTCTAGTTCTAGGCTAGCCTGGTCTACAAAGGTGTGCTAACAGTGCTAAGCGTACACAATAAGCAGTTCTAAAGAAAAAAGGAAAGCCTGTACAAAGACCTAGTTACATGTTAGATTTGCCAATTTGGGCTTTGTACTAATGCCCAACATTTTAATAGAAGTTGTCCCATTGCTGAACTCTAGCTCCCAACCTTTCCCTCCCTCTACACTGGTATCATTTTTACAATAGATTTTTTTTAAATTTCTGTGAATGTCCTAATCATTGTATTACACTGAAACAGGCTGTAATGGAAAATCTGGGGATAAAAAGTGTCCTGGCGGGGTTGGGGATTTAGCTCAGTGGTAGAGCGCTTGCCTAGGAAACGCAAGGCCCTGGGTTCGGTCCCCAGCTCCGAAAAAAAGAACAAAAAAAAAAAAAAAAAAAAAAGTGTCCTGGCTAGTATTGTATCTACTCAACTCAAGCCATGGGCACCTGAAAGGAGGGAACCTCAGTTGAGAAAAATGTCTCCTTATAATCCAACTGTAGGGGATTTCCTTTTTTTTTTTTTTTTTTTTTTTCGTTTCTTTTCTTTTTTTCGGAGCTGAGGATTGAACCCAGGGCCTTTCTACCACTGAGCTAAATCCCCAGCCCCATGTAGGGCATTTGCTTAATGAGTGATTGATAAGGGAGGACCCAGTGCACCATGGGTGGATCCATCTCTGGCTGATCCTGGGTTCTATAAAACAGATTAAAGCAAGCTAGGAGGAGCAAGTCAGTAAGCAAAACCCATCCAAGACCTCTGCATCAGCTCCTGCCTCCATATTCCTGACCTATTTGGGTTCCTGTTCTGCTTCCTTCAATGGTGGACTACAATGTGGTGGTATAAGCCAAATAAACCCCTTGCTCCAGATCTGGTTTTTGCTAATTTTTCATCTCAGCAAATAAAATCTCTAGGACAATAAGTATGAATAAAGAATCTGAGGATGACCCTGAACTCCCACCATCCTACAACATTTTGGTGTGTGCCACAACACACACTTAGTTATGTAGTTCTGAAGGCTGAACCTGTGGCCTCCTGATCCTAAGTACTGAGATTACAGGTGTGTTCCAAGGACCCACTTAAGTGATGTTAAGGATGACATCAGGGCCTTGGGCATATTACACAAGCAGTATACCAACTGAGCCCTGTTTTGTTTGTTTTGAGATTGTGCCTTACTCTCACTGCACAGCCTGGGCGGTCTGGAACTCATTCCATAGCACAAGTCAGGATGGATTTGAGAGTGATACTTCTATCTCAGATTCCTGGGTCTAGCATGGGATTACACGTGTGAACCACCACACCTGGCTTGATAAATTACTTCATGCCACAAGGGTGTCTAGTACTATTCAGAATGTTCCTCAGTAACTTGTTTTATTAAACTAACCTGAAGCTGTCTCTTAATGTCAAGAAGTCCCTGTCACAGAAACTTGGCACCCCAGCTTGCTTGTCTCAGGTAATTCTGGCATAACAACGTCCTGGGTTAGAGTAGGTAGCTACTTTGACTCCTCTGGCTTTCAACAAATAGCTTTTCAAAGGAAGGCAGAGAGCTTTGGCAGTTGTTCTTAATGTCTGGAAGGAACATGGAAGCAAGCATATACTCTCGCCTGTCAAGTAGACAGAAATTAAATGAGTCACTCAAATAATTCAGTAAATCATTGAGGGAGCAAAAACAAGAACAAACTGGCTGTCAACTTCTACCTCATTTATAAACACAAGAGCGGTAGTTCTAAATCTTTTTTGTGTTCATGACATATAATTGGATACTATATTTCTTGGCAATTTATCAAAAGACAGGAAAGACATAAAACAACAATAAAGTCAGCAATAATAAAACCACAACCATCATTATAGGGAGACAAGCCCCCCCAGCCCCTATGTGGTGTCATCTGGCAGTGTGTTACTGAGCTAAACTGTTTTCCTGTCCTGGCACCTTGCTCCTCACAGGGAAACTTCTCTTATGCTCTAGGAAACACAAGGCTGGGCCCTTTTATCCCTTACACCTTCCAACTTTGTGTTCCGCTTTAGGATATACTAAGTGACTCCTTTAACCTCAAAGTCAGTCTAATACTGTATGTCTTAGTCAAGGTTTCACTGCTGTGAAGAGACACCATGACCAAGGCAAATCTTTTAATTAGGGCCTGACTACCGTTTCAGAAGTTTAGTCCATTATCGTCACAGTGCAAAGTATGGTGGGAGTACTGCAGCACTCATGGCAGTAGCAGTAGCTCAGAGCTATATCCTGCTCCACAGGCAACAAGCAGAAAGAGACAGAGATTGGGCAGGGTAGGAGGGTTTTTCGGGAAACTCAAAGCCCATGCTATGGCACACTTCCTCCAACAAGGCCACATCTCCTAATCCTTCTCAAGTCCCACTCCCTTACTGATAACTATGCAATTCAAATATATGAGCCTATGAGGGCCATTCTTACTTAAACTACCACACTGCAGTTAAGTCCTAGTAAAATTTCAGAAATCAAAGTGGGTGGCAGGATATGTGAAAAATGTCTTGATGAAACTGCTTATTGTGGAACTTATTGTGGAAGTACTGGGTACTGAACCTAAGTTTCAACAAAAGGAAAGAATTCTATCACTGAGCTTCAATCCTAGCCCTGAAAAGCTATTTTTGTGAACACTCACTAAGGATATTAGATCCTTTGGAACTGGAGTTATGATGGCTGTAAGCACCATGTAGGTGCTGGGAATTGAGCCCAGGTCCTCTAGAAAAGCAGCTAGCTTATAACTGCTGAGCTAGCTCTCCAGGCTCACCCCAATTTTTTTTAATGTGATGAAATAACACTGCACTAGGTTATACAACATGTCCTCTTGTCCTCAGGAAAGAAAAGCCTCCTCAACTATGAAATTAACTTGTATTTAGTAGTTAATACTTTTTAATGTGACATCAAACAGGAGGAAGTAAGGAACTGACAGGAGTGCCAAGGACACTCATTAAAGACCTCCTGTGTCAAGTCTGAAAGACAGCCTCTGTGACAGGATCTGAGAGGAGAGCTCTGACCTCATCTCAGGAAGCCAAAGCTGGAGTCTGTTTAAAGTCTTGTCTGGATGGTAGAACTGCAGGTATGGTTAGGAGCCAGAGTGATGTTTTATCCATGTAATTCCAGAACTCAATAGGCTCAGGAAAGAGGACTGTTTTGAGTTCAAGGCCAGACTAGGCTACCAAATAAGTACTCATCTCAAGGGGCAAAAAGAAAAAGGCTGGAAAATAAAGAAGAGGGGAGAAAGGGAGGGAATGAGGCAGGAAGAAAAATCAAAACCAAACCAAAGCAGAAAGTTGCATTTCTCTGATTGGTTGGATATTCCATTGGTATCTTTGAGTAAACCCTGTCATAAAAAGCTAATCATCTTACTTGTTGGGGACGTGAGAGAGATAATGATCGGTGGTAAGGAATCAGAACAATAATTAGGCTCCTGAAAATGCAGGAAAACAATAATTCAACTTGAAATTTTTTTATAGGATATACATAAAGGACTGGAGAGATGACTGAGGACCTTCATTCAGTTCCTAGCACCCATATGGGACAACTGCTTTTCACTCTGACATCCAAGAATCCAACCTAATCCACACAGGCTTTCTTCTGGCTCAGCTACTCAGGAAGCCAAGACAGGAAGATTATTTGAACCCATGTGTTTTGAGGCCAACCTGAATGTGACCCTGGCTCACTGTTTATTTATATTACTGTTTGGTATTTTAGTTTTTCTGAGACAAGGTCTTATGTTATCCAGGTTGGTCTTAAACTTTTGATCCTTCTGTTTCTACAAGTGCTGGTATGTGTTACTACTTGGTTTTACTTTTAGCTGTTGAGACAGGGGCTGACTTAAGCCTAGGCTGACTCAAACTGTAGGCAATCTCCTGTCTCAGTCTCTCAAGTTGCTGGGGTCACATGGGAGTGGTGGTAGATATGAATTTTTACATGCAGCTGATTTTTTTTTTCAGGGAAAGGAGCTATAGAGATAGTGAGGAGCTAAGCATGCTTTCTGTCTTACAGAGGGGTTTGGTTTCCAGGGCAGCTCACAACAATCTACAAATCCAGTTCCGATGGATCCGACATCCCTTTCTGCCCTCCTAGGCATCGCATGCACTCAAAACACCTACACACATAAAAATTATATAATTTTTATTCAAGAAATATATCACATCAAAAGTTAAAAGCATGAATATATTACCCATCTGAACATTCCACTAGTAAGATCAGTTTGTTATTTTTACTTGATTACTTCACAATGAAATAATGTTAAATAACTAAGTGTTAACACCATTAAAAGAAAATATATTTTGCTGCATGGTAGTGACACATGCCTTTAATCCCAGTACTCCAGAGGCAGAGGCAGGTGGATCTCTGGGTTTGAGGTCAGTCTGGTCCACTAAGCAAATCAAGTTCCAAGACAGCTAACACTACACAAAGAAAGAAAAAGAAAGAAGGAGGGGGGGGGAGGGTGGAAGAAAAGGGGAGGGAGAAAGAGGGAAAAGAAAGAAATTTCTTTTTCCCTTTTTGTTTGCTTTTGTTTTCTTTGAGGTAGGCTCTCATGTGGCCCAAGCTGACTTAGAACTTGCTATGTATAGTTAAAGATAATCTTAAACTTCAGATCCTTCTGCAC